>NC_142379.1:0-2500 GCF_059441005.1 Hippichthys cyanospilos
CTAACCCTAACCCTAACCCTAACCCTACTAACCCTAACCCTAACCCTAACCCTAACCCTAACCCTAACCCTAACCCTAACCCTAACCCTAACCCTAACCCTAACCCTAACCCTAACCCTAACCCTAACCCTAACCCTAACCCTAACCCTAACCCTAACCCTAACCCTAACCCAACCCTAACCCTAACCCTAACCCTAACCCTAACCCTAACCCTAACCCTAACCCTAACCCTAACCCTAACCCTAACCCTAACCCTAACCCTAACCCTAACCCTAACCCTAACCCTAACCCTAACCCTAACCCTAACCCTAACCCTAACCCTAACCCTAACCCTAACCCTAACCCTAACCCTAACCCTAACCCTAACCCTAACCCTAACCCTAACCCTAACCCTAACCCTAACCCTAACCCTAACCCTAACCCTAACCCTAACCCTAACCCTAACCCTAACCCTAACCCTAACCCTAACCCTAACCCTAACCCTAACCCTAACCCTAACCCTAACCCTAACCCTAACCCTAACCCTAACCCTAACCCTAACCCTAACCCTAACCCTAACCCTAACCCTAACCCTAACCCTAACCCTAACCCTAACCCTAACCCTAACCCTAACCCTAACCCTAACCCTAACCCTAACCCTAACCCTAACCCTAACCCTAACCCTAACCCTAACCCTAACCCTAACCCTAACCCTAACCCTAACCCTAACCCTAACCCTAACCCTAACCCTAACCCTAACCCTAACCCTAACCCTAACCCTAACCCTAACCCTAACCCTAACCCTAACCCTAACCCTAACCCTAACCCTAACCCTAACCCTAACCCTAACCCTAACCCTAACCCTAACCCTAACCCTAACCCTAACCCTAACCCTAACCCTAACCCTAACCCTAACCCTAACCCTAACCCTAACCCTAACCCTAACCCTAACCCTAACCCTAACCCTAACCCTAACCCTAACCCTAACCCTAACCCTAACCCTAACCCTAACCCTAACCCTAACCCTAACCCTAACCCTAACCCTAACCCTAACCCTAACCCTAACCCTAACCCTAACCCTAACCCTAACCCTAACCCTAACCCTAACCCTAACCCTAACCCTAACCCTAACCCTAACCCTAACCCTAACCCTAACCCTAACCCTAACCCTAACCCTAACCCTAACCCTAACCCTAACCCTAACCCTAACCCTAACCCTAACCCTAACCCTAACCCTAACCCTAACCCTAACCCTAACCCTAACCCTAACCCTAACCCTAACCCTAACCCTAACCCTAACCCTAACCCTAACCCTAACCCTAACCCTAACCCTAACCCTAACCCTAACCCTAACCCTAACCCTAACCCTAACCCTAACCCTAACCCTAACCCTAACCCTAACCCTAACCCTAACCCTAACCCTAACCCTAACCCTAACCCTAACCCTAACCCTAACCCTAACCCTAACCCTAACCCTAACCCTAACCCTAACCCTAACCCTAACCCTAACCCTAACCCTAACCCTAACCCTAACCCTAACCCTAACCCTAACCCTAACCCTAACCCTAACCCTAACCCTAACCCTAACCCTAACCCTAACCCTAACCCTAACCCTAACCCTAACCCTAACCCTAACCCTAACCCTAACCCTAACCCTAACCCTAACCCTAACCCTAACCCTAACCCTAACCCTAACCCTAACCCTAACCCTAACCCTAACCCTAACCCTAACCCTAACCCTAACCCTAACCCTAACCCTAACCCTAACCCTAACCCTAACCCTAACCCTAACCCTAACCCTAACCCTAACCCTAACCCTAACCCTAACCCTAACCCTAACCCTAACCCTAACCCTAACCCTAACCCTAACCCTAACCCTAACCCTAACCCTAACCCTAACCCTAACCCTAACCCTAACCCTAACCCTAACCCTAACCCTAACCCTAACCCTAACCCTAACCCTAACCCTAACCCTAACCCTAACCCTAACCCTAACCCTAACCCTAACCCTAACCCTAACCCTAACCCTAACCCTAACCCTAACCCTAACCCTAACCCTAACCCTAACCCTAACCCTAACCCTAACCCTAACCCTAACCCTAACCCTAACCCTAACCCTAACCCTAACCCTAACCCTAACCCTAACCCTAACCCTAACCCTAACCCTAACCCTAACCCTAACCCTAACCCTAACCCTAACCCTAACCCTAACCCTAACCCTAACCCTAACCCTAACCCTAACCCTAACCCTAACCCTAACCCTAACCCTAACCCTAACCCTAACCCTAACCCTAACCCTAACCCTAACCCTAACCCTAACCCTAACCCTAACCCTAACCCTAACCCTAACCCTAACCCTAACCCTAACCCTAACCCTAACCCTAACCCTAACCCTAACCCTAACCCTAACCCTAACCCTAACCCTAACCCTAACCCTAACCCTAACCCTAACCCTAACCCTAACCCTAACCCTAACCCTAACCCTAACCCTAACCCTAACCCTAACCCTAACCCTAACCCT
>NC_142379.1:7500-75000 GCF_059441005.1 Hippichthys cyanospilos
GGGAACCTGGACAAGAGTGTGACAACGGGGGACAATTGACCCATCAAGAAGGGTAAAGGCCAAGGCTAATGTAGCTAGCTGGGTGCTAGCCGAATACATTAGCTGGGCCTGGACCTTGAACATTGACGTGGACCTCGCGGATGGAATCGACGACGCCATGACGGGTGACTGACCCGTCGGGAAAGGCAAGGGCCAATGCTAATGTGGTTAACCGGAGGTCAACCGGTTGCATTAGCTCGGCTCTTTCCTAAAACATCAGGGCAAGAAAAAGGAAATAAAAGAACATCAATGGACTTCACGGACGGTAGCGGCGACGCAATAGCGGGCAGCCGATCCGTCGGGAGAATCGAGGGCCAAAGCTAATGTGGCTAACCAGGTGGTAGCCACATCCGTTACATCGGCCCATTCTCGAAACATATTCACACACGAGTCCCAGAGGCCAAAGCAGCTGCATGAGGTCAAGGACCCGCACGTGGGCACTGGTGACGCTACGGCGACGACGGCGGTAACGACACCTCGTCTAACCCCAACCAGTGCCTAATCCTAATCCCAACCCTATTCCTTATTCTAATCCCAACCCTATTCCTTATCCTAATCCCAACCCTATTCCTTATCCTAATCTCAACCCTATTCCTTATCCTAATCCCAACCCTATTCTTTATCCTAATCCCAACCCTATTCCTTATCCTAATCCCAACCCTATTCCTTATCCTAATCTCAACCCTATTCCTTATCCTAATCCCAACCCTGTTCCTTATCCTAATCCCAACCCTATTCCTTATCCTAATCCCAACCCTATTCCTTATCCTAATCTCAACCCTATTCCTTATCCTAATCCCAACCCTGACCCTCATCCTAATCCCAACCCTAATCCCCATTTCCCTGGGTCGGTCTTACTTCCCATTTGAGCCCTGAAACGAACATCAGTCAGGGCTCGGGGAGTTAGGACGAGGACCTGAAACAAAGGCAAAAGGGTTTCAAGGTAAGTAGAAGGATTGGAAGGACAACACAGGTAAGTGAAGTAGTACAACGGAGCAACAAGAAGATTCGTCGGGGGACAGCGGATGAGAAGAGAAACAGGTAAGTGAAGACAACATTCGGTGGAAAAAAGGAAAAAAACAGAGCGACAGGATGAAGTGGACTTTCACGGACGGACCACAGGAGGCACTGTGAGGAAAGATCATCACTTGGATAAAAAAACGTTTGCGCACTTCCGCAAAACGCCATTTGGACAGCGGAACTTGAAGTGGAAGGACAGGAGTGAGATAGTACAACGGAGCAACAAGAGGATTCGTCGGGGGACAACGGATGAGAAGAGAACCAGGAAAAACGACAAGGGATTCATCATCACAAGAATAAAAGATGGATCAACAAATTCGTCGTGGGACAATTGATAAGAAGAGGAGCAGGTAAGTGAGCACATCACACAGCAGGTTCAACAATCAGATAAGAAGAGAAATTCAAGCCAAAAACTGGGAGCAACAGGAGGAAGTGCACTTCTCCAATGGGCCACAAGAGGGCACTGTGGGGAAAGATCCCCACTCCTATAAAAGCGTCTGCGCACGTCCGCAAGGAGCCATTTGGACGACGGAGCTCGAAGAGGAAGGACGTGAGGAGCCACAACACAGTAAGAAAAGACAACTTTGCAACACTACATGGACACAAGCCAGGAACTGATCACCCCTGGCTGGGTCGCCCAAGGGAGGGTGTCTGGAGATTAAAGACCCGAAACACCCGATGAACTTGGGTTCTCCACTGATGATGTGTCCTAAAATTACCTCGTCGACGGACGAGGGCCAAAGCTAATGTGGCTAACTGCAAGTTAGCTGAATACATTAAGCTAAATCTGGATTTGAAACTTTGACCTTGAGCTTTGACGTGGACTTCGCGGATGGAACCTGCGACGTCATGACGGGTGACTGGCCCGTCGGGAAAGGCAAGGGCCAATGCTAATGTGGCTAACCGGATGTCAACCGGTTGCATTAGCTCGGCTCTTTCCTAAAACATCAGGCCAAGAAAAAGATACAAGAACGTCAAGGGACTTCGCGGACGGTAGCGGCGACGCAATGGCGGGCGGCCGATCCGTCGGGAGAATCAGGGGCCAAAGCTAATGTGGCTAACCAGGTGGTAGCCACATACATTACATCGGCCCATTCTCGGAACATATTCACACACGAGTCCCAGAGGCCAAAGCAGCTGCGGGAGGTCAAGGACCCGCACGTGGGCACTGGAGACGAGATGTCCAGGTTCACACCATGAGGCACGGTGACAAAGGGGGTTCCCGTAAGTTTGCCCCGACGTGGCGAGTGCACCACGGGATGGCGGTCTTTACCGGCTCCCGGCCTATAACCATAAACCTAACCTGCCCGGGCCTGGCGGGGTGAACCCGGGTTCCTTTCTGCGCCACGGGCCGAGTGGGGGAACCTGGACAAGAGTGTGACAACGGGGGACAATTGACCCATCAAGAAGGGTAAAGGCCAAGGCTAATGTAGCTAGCTGGGTGCTAGCCGAATACATTAGCTGGGCCTGGACCTTGAACATTGACGTGGACCTCGCGGATGGAATCGACGACGCCATGACGGGTGACTGACCCGTCGGGAAAGGCAAGGGCCAATGCTAATGTGGTTAACCGGAGGTCAACCGGTTGCATTAGCTCGGCTCTTTCCTAAAACATCAGGGCAAGAAAAAGGAAATAAAAGAACATCAATGGACTTCACGGACGGTAGCGGCGACGCAATAGCGGGCAGCCGATCCGTCGGGAGAATCGAGGGCCAAAGCTAATGTGGCTAACCAGGTGGTAGCCACATCCGTTACATCGGCCCATTCTCGAAACATATTCACACACGAGTCCCAGAGGCCAAAGCAGCTGCATGAGGTCAAGGACCCGCACGTGGGCACTGGTGACGCTACGGCGACGACGGCGGTAACGACACCTCGTCTAACCCCAACCAGTGCCTAATCCTAATCCCAACCCTATTCCTTATTCTAATCCCAACCCTATTCCTTATCCTAATCCCAACCCTATTCCTTATCCTAATCTCAACCCTATTCCTTATCCTAATCCCAACCCTATTCTTTATCCTAATCCCAACCCTATTCCTTATCCTAATCCCAACCCTATTCCTTATCCTAATCTCAACCCTATTCCTTATCCTAATCCCAACCCTGTTCCTTATCCTAATCCCAACCCTATTCCTTATCCTAATCCCAACCCTATTCCTTATCCTAATCTCAACCCTATTCCTTATCCTAATCCCAACCCTGACCCTCATCCTAATCCCAACCCTAATCCCCATTTCCCTGGGTCGGTCTTACTTCCCATTTGAGCCCTGAAACGAACATCAGTCAGGGCTCGGGGAGTTAGGACGAGGACCTGAAACAAAGGCAAAAGGGTTTCAAGGTAAGTAGAAGGATTGGAAGGACAACACAGGTAAGTGAAGTAGTACAACGGAGCAACAAGAAGATTCGTCGGGGGACAGCGGATGAGAAGAGAAACAGGTAAGTGAAGACAACATTCGGTGGAAAAAAGGAAAAAAACAGAGCGACAGGATGAAGTGGACTTTCACGGACGGACCACAGGAGGCACTGTGAGGAAAGATCATCACTTGGATAAAAAAACGTTTGCGCACTTCCGCAAAACGCCATTTGGACAGCGGAACTTGAAGTGGAAGGACAGGAGTGAGATAGTACAACGGAGCAACAAGAGGATTCGTCGGGGGACAACGGATGAGAAGAGAACCAGGAAAAACGACAAGGGATTCATCATCACAAGAATAAAAGATGGATCAACAAATTCGTCGTGGGACAATTGATAAGAAGAGGAGCAGGTAAGTGAGCACATCACACAGCAGGTTCAACAATCAGATAAGAAGAGAAATTCAAGCCAAAAACTGGGAGCAACAGGAGGAAGTGCACTTCTCCAATGGGCCACAAGAGGGCACTGTGGGGAAAGATCCCCACTCCTATAAAAGCGTCTGCGCACGTCCGCAAGGAGCCATTTGGACGACGGAGCTCGAAGAGGAAGGACGTGAGGAGCCACAACACAGTAAGAAAAGACAACTTTGCAACACTACATGGACACAAGCCAGGAACTGATCACCCCTGGCTGGGTCGCCCAAGGGAGGGTGTCTGGAGATTAAAGACCCGAAACACCCGATGAACTTGGGTTCTCCACTGATGATGTGTCCTAAAATTACCTCGTCGACGGACGAGGGCCAAAGCTAATGTGGCTAACTGCAAGTTAGCTGAATACATTAAGCTAAATCTGGATTTGAAACTTTGACCTTGAGCTTTGACGTGGACTTCGCGGATGGAACCTGCGACGTCATGACGGGTGACTGGCCCGTCGGGAAAGGCAAGGGCCAATGCTAATGTGGCTAACCGGATGTCAACCGGTTGCATTAGCTCGGCTCTTTCCTAAAACATCAGGCCAAGAAAAAGATACAAGAACGTCAAGGGACTTCGCGGACGGTAGCGGCGACGCAATGGCGGGCGGCCGATCCGTCGGGAGAATCAGGGGCCAAAGCTAATGTGGCTAACCAGGTGGTAGCCACATACATTACATCGGCCCATTCTCGGAACATATTCACACACGAGTCCCAGAGGCCAAAGCAGCTGCGGGAGGTCAAGGACCCGCACGTGGGCACTGGAGACGAGATGTCCAGGTTCACACCATGAGGCACGGTGACAAAGGGGGTTCCCGTAAGTTTGCCCCGACGTGGCGAGTGCACCACGGGATGGCGGTCTTTACCGGCTCCCGGCCTATAACCATAAACCTAACCTGCCCGGGCCTGGCGGGGTGAACCCGGGTTCCTTTCTGCGCCACGGGCCGAGTGGGGGAACCTGGACAAGAGTGTGACAACGGGGGACAATTGACCCATCAAGAAGGGTAAAGGCCAAGGCTAATGTAGCTAGCTGGGTGCTAGCCGAATACATTAGCTGGGCCTGGACCTTGAACATTGACGTGGACCTCGCGGATGGAATCGACGACGCCATGACGGGTGACTGACCCGTCGGGAAAGGCAAGGGCCAATGCTAATGTGGTTAACCGGAGGTCAACCGGTTGCATTAGCTCGGCTCTTTCCTAAAACATCAGGGCAAGAAAAAGGAAATAAAAGAACATCAATGGACTTCACGGACGGTAGCGGCGACGCAATAGCGGGCAGCCGATCCGTCGGGAGAATCGAGGGCCAAAGCTAATGTGGCTAACCAGGTGGTAGCCACATCCGTTACATCGGCCCATTCTCGAAACATATTCACACACGAGTCCCAGAGGCCAAAGCAGCTGCATGAGGTCAAGGACCCGCACGTGGGCACTGGTGACGCTACGGCGACGACGGCGGTAACGACACCTCGTCTAACCCCAACCAGTGCCTAATCCTAATCCCAACCCTATTCCTTATTCTAATCCCAACCCTATTCCTTATCCTAATCCCAACCCTATTCCTTATCCTAATCTCAACCCTATTCCTTATCCTAATCCCAACCCTATTCTTTATCCTAATCCCAACCCTATTCCTTATCCTAATCCCAACCCTATTCCTTATCCTAATCTCAACCCTATTCCTTATCCTAATCCCAACCCTGTTCCTTATCCTAATCCCAACCCTATTCCTTATCCTAATCCCAACCCTATTCCTTATCCTAATCTCAACCCTATTCCTTATCCTAATCCCAACCCTGACCCTCATCCTAATCCCAACCCTAATCCCCATTTCCCTGGGTCGGTCTTACTTCCCATTTGAGCCCTGAAACGAACATCAGTCAGGGCTCGGGGAGTTAGGACGAGGACCTGAAACAAAGGCAAAAGGGTTTCAAGGTAAGTAGAAGGATTGGAAGGACAACACAGGTAAGTGAAGTAGTACAACGGAGCAACAAGAAGATTCGTCGGGGGACAGCGGATGAGAAGAGAAACAGGTAAGTGAAGACAACATTCGGTGGAAAAAAGGAAAAAAACAGAGCGACAGGATGAAGTGGACTTTCACGGACGGACCACAGGAGGCACTGTGAGGAAAGATCATCACTTGGATAAAAAAACGTTTGCGCACTTCCGCAAAACGCCATTTGGACAGCGGAACTTGAAGTGGAAGGACAGGAGTGAGATAGTACAACGGAGCAACAAGAGGATTCGTCGGGGGACAACGGATGAGAAGAGAACCAGGAAAAACGACAAGGGATTCATCATCACAAGAATAAAAGATGGATCAACAAATTCGTCGTGGGACAATTGATAAGAAGAGGAGCAGGTAAGTGAGCACATCACACAGCAGGTTCAACAATCAGATAAGAAGAGAAATTCAAGCCAAAAACTGGGAGCAACAGGAGGAAGTGCACTTCTCCAATGGGCCACAAGAGGGCACTGTGGGGAAAGATCCCCACTCCTATAAAAGCGTCTGCGCACGTCCGCAAGGAGCCATTTGGACGACGGAGCTCGAAGAGGAAGGACGTGAGGAGCCACAACACAGTAAGAAAAGACAACTTTGCAACACTACATGGACACAAGCCAGGAACTGATCACCCCTGGCTGGGTCGCCCAAGGGAGGGTGTCTGGAGATTAAAGACCCGAAACACCCGATGAACTTGGGTTCTCCACTGATGATGTGTCCTAAAATTACCTCGTCGACGGACGAGGGCCAAAGCTAATGTGGCTAACTGCAAGTTAGCTGAATACATTAAGCTAAATCTGGATTTGAAACTTTGACCTTGAGCTTTGACGTGGACTTCGCGGATGGAACCTGCGACGTCATGACGGGTGACTGGCCCGTCGGGAAAGGCAAGGGCCAATGCTAATGTGGCTAACCGGATGTCAACCGGTTGCATTAGCTCGGCTCTTTCCTAAAACATCAGGCCAAGAAAAAGATACAAGAACGTCAAGGGACTTCGCGGACGGTAGCGGCGACGCAATGGCGGGCGGCCGATCCGTCGGGAGAATCAGGGGCCAAAGCTAATGTGGCTAACCAGGTGGTAGCCACATACATTACATCGGCCCATTCTCGGAACATATTCACACACGAGTCCCAGAGGCCAAAGCAGCTGCGGGAGGTCAAGGACCCGCACGTGGGCACTGGAGACGAGATGTCCAGGTTCACACCATGAGGCACGGTGACAAAGGGGGTTCCCGTAAGTTTGCCCCGACGTGGCGAGTGCACCACGGGATGGCGGTCTTTACCGGCTCCCGGCCTATAACCATAAACCTAACCTGCCCGGGCCTGGCGGGGTGAACCCGGGTTCCTTTCTGCGCCACGGGCCGAGTGGGGGAACCTGGACAAGAGTGTGACAACGGGGGACAATTGACCCATCAAGAAGGGTAAAGGCCAAGGCTAATGTAGCTAGCTGGGTGCTAGCCGAATACATTAGCTGGGCCTGGACCTTGAACATTGACGTGGACCTCGCGGATGGAATCGACGACGCCATGACGGGTGACTGACCCGTCGGGAAAGGCAAGGGCCAATGCTAATGTGGTTAACCGGAGGTCAACCGGTTGCATTAGCTCGGCTCTTTCCTAAAACATCAGGGCAAGAAAAAGGAAATAAAAGAACATCAATGGACTTCACGGACGGTAGCGGCGACGCAATAGCGGGCAGCCGATCCGTCGGGAGAATCGAGGGCCAAAGCTAATGTGGCTAACCAGGTGGTAGCCACATCCGTTACATCGGCCCATTCTCGAAACATATTCACACACGAGTCCCAGAGGCCAAAGCAGCTGCATGAGGTCAAGGACCCGCACGTGGGCACTGGTGACGCTACGGCGACGACGGCGGTAACGACACCTCGTCTAACCCCAACCAGTGCCTAATCCTAATCCCAACCCTATTCCTTATTCTAATCCCAACCCTATTCCTTATCCTAATCCCAACCCTATTCCTTATCCTAATCTCAACCCTATTCCTTATCCTAATCCCAACCCTATTCTTTATCCTAATCCCAACCCTATTCCTTATCCTAATCCCAACCCTATTCCTTATCCTAATCTCAACCCTATTCCTTATCCTAATCCCAACCCTGTTCCTTATCCTAATCCCAACCCTATTCCTTATCCTAATCCCAACCCTATTCCTTATCCTAATCTCAACCCTATTCCTTATCCTAATCCCAACCCTGACCCTCATCCTAATCCCAACCCTAATCCCCATTTCCCTGGGTCGGTCTTACTTCCCATTTGAGCCCTGAAACGAACATCAGTCAGGGCTCGGGGAGTTAGGACGAGGACCTGAAACAAAGGCAAAAGGGTTTCAAGGTAAGTAGAAGGATTGGAAGGACAACACAGGTAAGTGAAGTAGTACAACGGAGCAACAAGAAGATTCGTCGGGGGACAGCGGATGAGAAGAGAAACAGGTAAGTGAAGACAACATTCGGTGGAAAAAAGGAAAAAAACAGAGCGACAGGATGAAGTGGACTTTCACGGACGGACCACAGGAGGCACTGTGAGGAAAGATCATCACTTGGATAAAAAAACGTTTGCGCACTTCCGCAAAACGCCATTTGGACAGCGGAACTTGAAGTGGAAGGACAGGAGTGAGATAGTACAACGGAGCAACAAGAGGATTCGTCGGGGGACAACGGATGAGAAGAGAACCAGGAAAAACGACAAGGGATTCATCATCACAAGAATAAAAGATGGATCAACAAATTCGTCGTGGGACAATTGATAAGAAGAGGAGCAGGTAAGTGAGCACATCACACAGCAGGTTCAACAATCAGATAAGAAGAGAAATTCAAGCCAAAAACTGGGAGCAACAGGAGGAAGTGCACTTCTCCAATGGGCCACAAGAGGGCACTGTGGGGAAAGATCCCCACTCCTATAAAAGCGTCTGCGCACGTCCGCAAGGAGCCATTTGGACGACGGAGCTCGAAGAGGAAGGACGTGAGGAGCCACAACACAGTAAGAAAAGACAACTTTGCAACACTACATGGACACAAGCCAGGAACTGATCACCCCTGGCTGGGTCGCCCAAGGGAGGGTGTCTGGAGATTAAAGACCCGAAACACCCGATGAACTTGGGTTCTCCACTGATGATGTGTCCTAAAATTACCTCGTCGACGGACGAGGGCCAAAGCTAATGTGGCTAACTGCAAGTTAGCTGAATACATTAAGCTAAATCTGGATTTGAAACTTTGACCTTGAGCTTTGACGTGGACTTCGCGGATGGAACCTGCGACGTCATGACGGGTGACTGGCCCGTCGGGAAAGGCAAGGGCCAATGCTAATGTGGCTAACCGGATGTCAACCGGTTGCATTAGCTCGGCTCTTTCCTAAAACATCAGGCCAAGAAAAAGATACAAGAACGTCAAGGGACTTCGCGGACGGTAGCGGCGACGCAATGGCGGGCGGCCGATCCGTCGGGAGAATCAGGGGCCAAAGCTAATGTGGCTAACCAGGTGGTAGCCACATACATTACATCGGCCCATTCTCGGAACATATTCACACACGAGTCCCAGAGGCCAAAGCAGCTGCGGGAGGTCAAGGACCCGCACGTGGGCACTGGAGACGAGATGTCCAGGTTCACACCATGAGGCACGGTGACAAAGGGGGTTCCCGTAAGTTTGCCCCGACGTGGCGAGTGCACCACGGGATGGCGGTCTTTACCGGCTCCCGGCCTATAACCATAAACCTAACCCTAACCCTAACCCTAACCCTAACCCTAACCCTAACCCTAACCCTAACCCTAACCCTAACCCTAACCCTAACCCTAACCCTAACCCTACTAACCCTAACCCTAACCCTAACCCTAACCCTAACCCTAACCCTAACCCTAACCCTAACCCTAACCCTAACCCTAACCCCCTAACCCCCTAACCCTAACCCTAACCCTAACCCTAACCCTAACCCCCTAACCCCCTAACCCTAACCCTAACCCTAACCCTAACCCTAACCCTAACCCTAACCCTAACCCTAACCCGCCAAACTTCTCTAAAACACAACCAGTGTGTTAAAACTCTCCTCCCGCCGGACCGCTCCAAATATAACCAGTGGGTTTATCGGACCCCCTCCCACCTGAACGCCCTAAACACAACCAACTACGGTGGTCGGCGTCGGGGGAATCTCAGAAGGCGCGACTGTGGCAATTGACTCGGGAGAACGGTAACAAACGCAGGCAAATTTGACTAAATTTTGCACATTGCGTGATCCCCTCCCCTTGGGCCACTTCCGGAGGATGGAGGATCTATGAGATAGGCGGAGTCATCTGTGTTCCTCAACCAATAGGCGAATTGAGCACTCTTACTTCCAATGGACTACTATGACGCTACTTCTTGGCTCGGCATGTACATCTTAATTCTGGCCGGAGGCCTTTTGCGCATCTTCTTTATCCTCTCTACCGCCGCTCGATGCACTGAAATGGGCTATTCGGCCATACAGTGCGGGTGGCCGAAAGAAAGGGAGAGGAGAGAGGAACGGGTTTATTTAACCCCCTCTCGTCGGAACTTTCTAAGAACATTATCAATGGGTTTATCTAACCCCCTCCCGCCAGAACTCTCTAAACACAACCCGTGGGTTTAAATAACCCCCTCCCGCCAAACTCCTCTAATCTCAACCAGTGGGTTTGTTAACCCCCCTCCCGCCAGAACGCTCCAAATTTCAACCAGTGGGTTTATTGGACCCCCTCCCACCTGAACGCCCTAAACACAACCAGCTGTGGCGTTTGGCGTCGGGGGAATCTCAGAATGCGTGACTGTGGCAATTGATCCGGGAGAATGATAATAATCGCAAGCTAATTTCACGGAATTTGGCATATTGCGTTATCCCCTCCCCTTGGGCTACTTCCGGAGGATGGAGGATTATGAGATAGGCGGAGTGACCTGTGCTCTTCAACCAACAGGTGAATTGAGCACTTTGGAGCGTAAGCCGGATCCTCTAATGGACTACTATGACGTCACTTCTTGGCCCTGCATGTACATCCTAATTCTGATCGGAGGCTTTTTGCACATCTTCTTTATCCTCTCTACCGCCGCTCGATGCACTGAAATTGGCTATTCGGCCATGCAGTGCGGGTGGCTGAAAGAAAGGGAGAGGAGAGAGGAACGGGTTTATTTAACCCCCTCTTGTCGGAACTTTCTAAGAACATTATTAATGGGTTTATCTAACCCCCTCCCGCCAGAATTCCCTAAACACAACCAGTGGGCTTAATTAACCCCCTCCCGCCAAACTTTTCTAATCTCAACCAGTGGGTTTGTTAACCCCCCTCCCGCCAGAACGCTCTAAATTTAACTAGTGGGTTTATTGGACCCCCTCCCACCTGAACGCCCTAAACACAACCAGTTGTGGCGATTGGCGTCGGGGGAACCCTAGAATGCGTGACTATGGCAATTGATCCGGGAGAATGATAACAATCGCAAGCTAATTTCACGGAATTTGGCATATTGCGTCATCCCCTCCCCTTGGGCTACTTCCGGAGGATGGAGGATTATGAGATAGGTGGAGTGACCTGCGCTCTTCAACCAACAGGCCCTGCATGTACATCCTAATTCTGATCGGAGGCTTTTTGCACATCTTCTTTATCCTCTCTACCGCCGCTCGATGCACTGAAATTGGCTATTCGGCCATACAGTGCGGGTGGCTTAAGGAAAGGGAGAGGAGAGAGGAATGGGTTTATTGAACCCCCTCTTGCCGGAACCATAACCAATGGGTTTATTTAACCCCCTCCCGCTAGAATTCTCTAAATACAACCAGTGGGTTTAATTAACCCCCTCCCGCCAAATCTCTCTAAACACAACCAGCGCAAGCTAATTTGATGAAATTTGGCACATTGCGTCATCCCCTTGGGTTGCTCCCGGAGGATGGAGGTTGGTCAATTATGAGATGGGCGGAGCTACCTGTATTCTTCAACCGGAAGGCGGAGCTTAGAAACTCTCCAAATCAGGAGCAGGACTCGCACCTGGCGTACTTCCTGCTTGATTGGTGACATGACCTCCGGACACGCACGATCTTGACGAGATATTAACATTGCTTTCAGGGTGCTCCTCAAGTGGACGGGTGCATCGGTACTGTTATGAGCAGACGTTTGTACAAGTCACATTTCGGGGCACCCTGAAACTTTATTTGTTCACATAGACGCGAATGCATAGCCAACCGGGGGACTTCCGGGACACCACATCCACTCTACTTGCGGCCCCACGATGACGGTGGCGAAGCAGAAGTGGATCACGAAGAGCCCGGAGGTCCTTCCGGGAGATGAGGTCTTGGGGACGACGCCAGGAGGGTGACTGCACGCCGCTGGTGGTAACGTACTCAAAATAAAGCGCCCGGCTAGCGATTTCACGTCTCTCGTACTGTGCGAAGACTTTGCCCCGGCGGCCGTTTTGAGGGCAATAAGCCCAGGCGGCCGTTTTCTGAAGGCAAAGACGCCCCAGCGGCCGTTTTTCTGAAGGCAAAGACGTCCCAGCGGCCGTTTTTCTGAAGGCAAAGACGCCCTAGCGGCCGTTTTAAGACGCTGCGTTCAGGGCGCCTCGGACAACTCAGCCTTGACCCACTCGGAGAATTGGGATTCTACTTTCTACGGGCATGGGGGACGGCAATAATGGGGGAGGATGATAGTGGAGTGAAAGTATCGCTTTTGGAAATAGACCGGCTGGTACCTGGGGGATGGGTGGGCTCCAGTGTGGCGAGTGCACAACGGGGTGGGTTTTTAACCCACAACCGGATCTTTATACTAAACTAACCCTAACCCTAACCCTAACCCTAACCCAAACCCTAACCCTAACCCTAACCCTAACCCTAACCTCTAACCCTAACCCTAACCCTAACCCTAACCCTAACCCTAACCCTAACCCTAACCCTAACCCTAACCCCTAACCCTAACCCTAACCCTAACCCTAACCCTAACCCTAACCCTAACCCTAACCCTAACCCTAACCCTAACCCTAACCCTAACCCTAACCCTAACCCTAACCCTAACCTTTCCTAAAACATCGGGCCAAGAAAAAGATACAAGAACGTCGAGGGACTTCACGGACGGTAGCGGCGACGCAATGGCGGGCAGCCGATCCGTCGGGAGAATCAGGGGCCAAAGCTAATGTGGCTAACCAGGTGGTAGCCACATACATTACGTCGGCCCATTCTCGGAACATATTCACACACGAGTCCCAGAGGCCAAAGCAGCTGCGGGAGGTCAAGGACCCGCACGTGGGCACTGGAGACGAGATGTCCAGGTTCACACCATGAGGCACGGTGACAAAGGGGGCTCCCGTAAGTTTGCCCCGACGTGGCGAGTGCACCACGGGATGGCGGTCTTTACCGGCTCCCGGCCTATAACAATAAACCCAACCCCATTCCTAATCCTAATCCCAACCCTCATCCTTATCCCAATCCCAACCCTAATCCTAATCCCAACCCTAAAAACCCAACCCTGACCCTCATCCTAATCCCAACCCCAATCCCCATTTCCCCGGGTTGGTCTTACTTCCCATTCGAGCCCCGAAACGAACATCGGTCAGGGGTCAGGAAGTTAAGACAATTTACCTGAAGCAAAGGCAAAAGGGTTCAACGGCAAGTAGAAGGATTGGAAGGACAACACAGGTAAGTGCAGTAGTCCAACGGAGCAACAAGAAGATTCGTCGGGGGACAACGGATGAGAAGAGAAACAGGTAAGTGAAGACAATATTTGATGAAAGCGGGAAGAAACAGAGCGACAGGATGAAGTGGACTTTCACGGTAGGACCACAGGAGGCACTGTGGGGAAAGATCCTCACTTGGATAAAAAAAGTCTGCGCACTTCCGCAAGACGCCATGTTGACAACGGAGCTTGAAGAGTGAGGACGGGAGGAGCAACGGGGGAGACAACGTAATACCGCAGGACGCCATTTTGACAACGGAACTTGAAGAGCGAGGACGGGAGGAGCAACGGGGGAGACAACGTAATGACCGCAAGTTGCCATTTTGACAACGGAGCTTGAAGAGTGAGGACGGGAGGAGCAACGGGGGAGACAACGTGATGCCGCAGAACGCCATTTTGACAACGGAGCTTGAAGAGCGAGGACGGGAGGAGCAACGGGGGAGACAACGTAAGGACCGCAAGACGCCATTTTGACAACGGAACTTGAAGAGTGAGGACGGGAGGAGCAACGGGGGAGACGACGTAATAAAACAATGTACAACCACAAAAAGGAGGAAAAACGACGAGGGATTCACTAACGAGGAAACACGTTGGGGAAAGATCCCCACTCGACCAAAAAACGTCTGCGCGTTTTCGTAAGACGTCATTTTGACAACGAAAAAGAAAAAGAGAGAAAGGACAGAAGGAGCAACGGGGGAGACAACGGATTGAAACAACGCACAACAACAAAAACGTAAGAAGAACGACGAGGGATCATTAACGAGATAAGTGATGATATTATTACTTACAACAACAACAAAAACACAAGAAAAACGACAAGGGATTCTTCAACAAAGAATAAAAGATGGGATCAACAGATTCGTCGTGGGACAATTGACAAGAAGAGGAACAGGTAAGTCAACACATCACGCAGCGTGTTCAACAATCAGGTAAGAAGAGAAATTCAAGCCAAAAACTGAGAGCAACAGGAGGAAGTGCACTTCACGGATGTGCCACAAGAGGGCACTGTGGGGAAAGATCCCCACTCCTATAAAAACGCCTGCGCACGTCCGCAAGGCGCCATTTGGACGACGGAGCTTGAAGAGGAAGGACGTGAGGAGCCACAACACAGTAAGAAAAAACAACTTCGCAAAAATACATGGACACAAGCCAGGAACTGATCACTCCTGGCTGGGTCGCCCAAGGGAGGGTGTCTGGAGATTAAAGACCCGAAACACCCGATGAACTTGGGTTCTCCACTGATGATGTGTCCCTAAAAAATACTTCGTCGACGAACAGGGCCAAAGCTAATGTGGCTAACTGCAAGTCACAGCTAGGCCTGTACCTTGGACTTTGACGTGGACTTCGCGGTCAAAGCTAATGTGGCTAACTGCAAATTGGCTGAATACATTAGCTTAGCCTGTACCTCGAACTTGGACGTGGACTTCGCGGCCAAAGCTAATGTGGCTAACTGCTAGTTAGCTAAATACATTAGCCAAGTCTGCACCTGGAACGTTGACGTGGACCTCGCGGATAGAATCAGCGACGCCATGGCGGGTAACGGACCCATCATGAAAGGTAAAGGCCAAGGCTAATGTGGCTAACTGTGTAGTTAGCCGAATACATTAGCTCGGTCTGTACCTTGGACATGGACGTGGACTTGGCGGAGGGAATCGGCGACGCCATGGCTGACAACTGACCCGTCAGGAATGGTAAAGGCCAAGGCTAATGTAGCTAGCTGGGTGCTAGCGTAATACATTAGCTGGGCCTATGCCGTGAACTTTGACGTGGACTTCGCGGCCAAAGCTAATGTGGCTAACTGCTAATTAGCTGAATACATTAGCTAAGCCTGTACCTCAAACCTGGACGTGGACTTCGCGGCCAAAGCTAATGTGGCTAACTGCAAGTTAGCTGAATACATTAGCCAAGTCTGGACCTGGAACTTTGACGTGGACTTCGCGGATAGAATCAGCGACGCCATGGCTGACGACTGACCCGTCAGGAAAGGTAAGGGCCAAGGCTAAGGTAGCTAGCTGGGTGCTAGCGGAATACATTAGATGGGCCTATACCGTGAACTTTGACGTGGACTTCGCGGCCAAAGCTAATGTGGCTAACTGCAAATTAGCTGAATACATTAGCTACGCCTGTACCTCGAACTTGGACGTGGACTTCGCGGCCAAAGCTAATGTGGCTAACTGCAAGTTAGCTGAATACATTAGCTAAATCTGTACCTGGAACTTTGACGTGGACTTCGCGGATAGGATCAGCGACGCCATGGCTGACAACTGACCCGTCAGGAAAGGTAAAGGCCAAGGCTAATGTAGCTAGCTGGATGCTAGCAGAATACATTAGCTGTTCCTGTACCTTGAACTTCGACGTGGACTTCGCGGCCAAAGCTAATGTGGCTAATTGCAAATTAGCTGAATACATTAGCCAAATCTGTACCTGGAACTTTGACGTGGACTTCGCGAATCAGCGACGCCATGGCTGACAACTGACCCGTCAGGAAAGGTAAAGGCCAAGGCTAATGTAGCTAGCTGGATGCTAGCAGAATACATTAGCTGGGCCTGTACCTTGAACTTCGACGTGGACTTCGCGGCCAAAGCTAATGTGGCTAATTGCAAATTAGCTGAATACATTAGCCAAGTCTGTACCTGGAACTTTGACGTGGACTTCGCGGACAGAATCAGCGACGCCACGGCTGACAACTGACCCGTCTGGGAAGGTAAAGGCCAAGGCTAATGTGGCTAACTGGGTAGTTGGCCGAATACATTAGCTGGGCATGTAGCTTGAACTTCGACGTGGACTTCGCGGCCGAAGCTAATGTGGCTAATTGCAAATTAGCTGAATACATTAGCCAAGTCTGTACCTGGAACTTTGACGTGGACTTCGCGGACAGAATCAGCGACGCCATGGCTGACAACTGACACGTCAGGAAAGGTAAAGGCCAGGGCTAATGTGGCTAGCTGGGGGGTAGCCGAACACATTAGCTGGGCCTGCACCTTGAACATCGACGTGGACTTCGCAGATGGAATCTGCGACGCCATGACGGGTGACCGACCCATCAGGAAAGGCAAGGGCCAATGCTAATGTGGCTAACCGGATGTCAACCGGTTGTATTAGCTCGGCTCTTTCGCAAAACATCAGGGCAAGAAAAAGAAGATAAAAGAACGTCAATGGACTTCACGGACGGAAGCGGCGACGCAATAGCGGACAGCCGACCCGTCGGGAAAATCAAGGGCCAAAGCTAATGTGGCTAACCGGGTGGTAGCCTCATGCATTACATCGGCCCATATATACACACACGAGTCCCAGAGGCCAAAGCAGCTGCGGGAGGTCAAGGACCCGCACGTGGGCACTGGAGACGAGACGTCCAGGTTCGCACCATGAGGCATGGTGGCAAAGGGGGTTCCCGTAAGTTTGCCCCGACGTGGCGAGTGCACCACGGGATGGCGGTCTTTACCGGCTCCCGGCCTATAACAATAAACCTAACCCTAACCCTAACCCTAACCCCTAACCCCTAACCCCTAACCCTAACCCCTAACCCCTAACCCTAACCCTAACCCTAACCCTAACCCTAAAGAGATGGGGTGGGACACATATATTCAAAAACCTTACTGAGAGCAGTATAAAACTAGACCAAATTGGATGGGAAGGGATACAGCCAAAAATAAGGCAAAGTATATAGATAATGCTCCGAGAAGCCCCAAAAACTCGTAGAGCCTAAATTTAGGGATGGGAGTTCTAGTCTGCTTAAAGGGAAGGGATTGAGTATAGGTGGAAGAAAGTTGTAAAGAAACGGACGGCGAAAAGCAACAGATGGGGGAAAGATTTGGGGGTGCCAACAGTAAAGGGAGGGAGAATTAAAGAACAAGAAGAGGAAAAGAAAGCTGGACATGCAAGAAGGATAGACATGCAAAATAAAAACAGAAAAAAAGATAAAAAAACCTAAACCAAGGACATGCAAGAACAAATATGCTAGAGGAACAAAAATTCTCAAAGATAAAAATCAAAAAGAAAGAAAAGCTTAAAAAAGAGCGAATGGGGACCCAGCCTGAAGAAGGATCAAAAAATCCGAAACGTCGCGACGGGCCCCATTCAAAGTAAAGCATGCAAAAATATTAATAGATAACAAAGGCGAAACCAAATAAAGCATGAACCCTAAAAGAGAAACCCAAGATAGGAGAGAAAAAGCAAACCCAAGAGAAAAGTTAAAAAGAAAACCCAAGAAAAGAGATAAATACAAAGCCCAAAGGAGAAGTGAAAAAGAACACCAAGATGGAAACAAAACCAAGATGGAAAGAAGAAAAAGACAGAGTGCTGAAGGACCAGGGGGGAGGAAACAGTGGCAGGACCGCGCAACTTACCTCACTCCGACGGAAGGAAACTTCCGTTGGGGTTGGGGTTTTGTCCCCTAACCTAACCCTAAAAGAAGACCGAGCCAAACAAACTCTGGATACTCCTGTTTAAAACGAAGAATGGGAGAAACCCCACTGACGGAGAAAGACACCAAAGGCCGAACACGGGCGGCCCCCCGGTTTCGGGGGGATCCGATATGGTGATTGGCGTGAAATTCCTGCGGTCCCCCGGGAGCGGAGAGTGCATATCGGGATCCGGGGTGACCCGGATCTCGCTCTAATTCATTCAAAAACCTAAATCTAACCCTATTTTATGGTAATTATTTAGAAAAATGTGTTTTTATTACCTAATTTTTTTTTCCCTCTTTTATTCTGTGGGGCCATGTTTGAGTATCACATGGAGGAGGCAGAATTAAAATTGACTTGTGCCCGTGCTAGTCCCCCCAAAAAAATAAAAGAATTGTGGATTTTATAAAGTTTTTTTTAAACGTCACAATTTCTTTATTTATAAAATATAATTTTGTGGGACGCTTTTATTTGATTCCTAACTCTAACCTAAATATACTTGATTTACAAATATATATATATATATATATATATATATATATATATATTGATTTACTTAAATTACAATATTTACAAATTATATATAGTACACTCATTTCATTTGGCCTTATCAGAGGTATACTCCATCCAGCAAACGCAGCAGGCATTGAATGGAATTGAGGGGCGGAGCCATCGAGAGAGGTGCCTATAAAAGCAGCTGCTTGTTTAGCCAAGTTTAGTTGACGTTGAGGAGCCCAAGTGAGAGGTCGAAGTAGAAGATGAAGAAGAGAAAGTTTTTTTGAGTGCCGCGAACCTGAAGAAGGCTCATATTGGAGCCGAAACGTAGTTCAGGGCACACATTTTTTCATTGTAGATTTTGAATTGTAAAATGCAGTTTATTTCATTGAGAATCAATTGATTTATTTTTTTAATTTTGTTATATTTTAATAACTTATTTCGTTTTTTACTCATATATAACAGGGTATAATAGATAACAAAGGTGAAATTATTTTATAACAAAGCTTCTCCTGTTAACATAAATAACAACTACTCATATATGTCATTATTACTAACAAACAAGTAGCTAAATTATATAAGTGAAATACTATCTATATAAAAATAGCGTAATTGGATAAACACATGAATTGAAGAATGGATGGACGCTGGTTTGTCGGACACGCCCAAAGAAATGGGACGGTGGTGCGGGGAGGGCTACGGGTTCTAGGATGGACCGTGCACCAACCTTCCGCCAGGGGAGAGGGGACTGGTTCCCCTATTCCCTGGGGGGAAGGGCTCAGCCCCCTTTTCCTAACCCCGTCATTGATCTTACCTAACACTAACACCCAAGGTTTCCGCCGTCGACGAGGCGGAGGAGGACGAGGTTGTGGAAGATGGGGTTGAGACTCTCCACCGAACCCAGCCGCACATCATTTTGCGGCCGGGGCGGTGTTCCCCGCGGGTGCCCTCACGGCGACCCTCGTGGCTGCGTGAGCGCTCCATGGGGCCGAGTTGGAGGTGGAGATCGCAAGTGGGTGTGCGTCGCTCTCGCCGACCTGAGCGCGTTCTCCTGGGGGCCTCTGACATCTCACGACGCGTCATCCCCGCGCCGTGGCGAACGCACCCCCCCCCGATTACCTCGGCGTTGTCGTAATCCCTCCTCCCGGCGGCCTCTTTTTGGGAGCCGCCCGTAAGGATCGCCTCGAGGTGAGTCGCGTTCCCGATGTCGGTCACGCCTTCTTTCCCATTCGTCTGTTTCCCGAACTCAACCGACGTGATGCTATTTTCCTGTGACAGGAAGAGAGTCAGGAAGCAGGAAGAATTACAATAATATAACATTTGTAAAAGCATTTATTTGAAGCTCTGAACATATATGACATATTACATTTAAAATTTGATTCACTATAAGAGTAATGCAGAATACTCACTGCATCTTGACACGTGTTATATTTGCATCTCAAGATTTGACTGCACTACATTCATTTTTGGCTTAGCACCACTTGATAAGGAGGGCCAGCGCAGCCCCCTCGCCCCCCTTCCCCCAACCCAAACCCAATCTGAAAAAGCTACTTTGCGTGCCACACTCAAGAACCTGGGACTAGGATACCATGCTGGGTTCCTGACGGCAGGGGTTCCTTGCCCCAGGCTCGCGGACTGTCCCTGGAGGGCCCACGCTTCGGGCAGGGGATGCACGATCGCGATTGATGGATGGGCTGGGCGGCGACGGCTGGAGGGCGGGGCTTGCCCTTTTCTTCCAACCCTCCGTCGGCGCCTTTGACTTACTGCGCGCGCCCGACAGGCTGCTGCACCGGGCGCGCGCGCGACCGCTCCAACTTTGCGCGCCGCCGC
Organism: Hippichthys cyanospilos; assembly: GCF_059441005.1. Classification (NCBI taxonomy): domain Eukaryota; kingdom Metazoa; phylum Chordata; class Actinopteri; order Syngnathiformes; family Syngnathidae; genus Hippichthys; species Hippichthys cyanospilos. The sequence continues at coordinate 27,779 of NC_142379.1, forward strand.
TCGTAAAGGAAAAAAAGGCGGCAGGAAAACGAGCGGCAAAAGAGGAGGAAGCTCGTCAAGTTGTTCCGAGGAGACGCGCCGGTGTTGGCTGAACGAGACAGGCGTGCGCGCACCCGCCGACGGCTCGGCGCGCGCATGCACTGCGGAGGCGTCGGGGAGAAAGTGGACGCCTTTTTTTATTTTGACGGTCGTCTCCTTTATCCTCATCGCGGGATATCGAGCCGAACCGGGACCCCGCCCGGATCGAGCCGGGGGATCCGCAGGGTTAGCGCCATCTGCTATGGGATTGATGTCTTTGGGCGTTTGATTGACGGGACGGCGCGGCCCCTTCTCTCAGCTCACCCCCTCCCCTAACCCTCACCCCCTCCGCTGACAATCCGGGACTGAGGACGCCCCCCCCCCCCCGCCCCCCTCTCTCGGCTCCTGTCGATGTCCTCGCCGAGCGGCTCATCGATGACGGTAAGATTGCGCCGATTGCATTTCGTTTGATTGATTGAATGATGGGTGGTGATGCGCGCGTGTGCGAGAAGCCTGCGTTTGATCTTGCTCTCAGTTGGCGGGAAGTGAATCATCGTCGTAATCTGATTACACGCTGCCATTATCCCCTGCGCGTGCGTGTGGGCAGCCAGCGATACATACACTGATAGCATGCCCCCCCACCCTCCTCCTCCCCCCCTTCCCATCGTGCAGGAATGTGCGCTGATACTTGATCCAATGTGCGCGTGCTCGTATCTCTACTGCCTCATCTATTATACATCGGGGCGAGTATGAGAAGCCGGGGGGGGGGGGGGGGGCTGCGTGCGCGCAGCTTTTGCATCCCCCTCACGGAGAGGGGGGACGGCATCATCACGTGTTATCAAGCACACGCACGCACACGGAAGTGTTCTTTCCTCCGTGGGTTTTACCTTTTGTAATGGTTCAACTCGGTCCTTCCTTCCCTCCTTCCTTCCCATCCTCCCTCCCGCAACCAGCCGCCATGAGTGGAGCGACGGAGATTCTCGTGGCTATGGACGGCGACTCGGGCATGTCAAAACAGCGGTTGTGATTTTGTACTTCTGTAACCAAGGGTCGACATGCTTTTGACTTACAGGAAGATTTTACGAGCGTCAGTACTTCCTACCCCAAATCTTTGCGTGAGGGGCACGCCTATGTTGCAAGACATGTCATGTAGGCTATGATTGCTAAGTTTTTGTCCAAACGAACTGCCAACCAAAACATGTTATCTTGTCCCAAGACTTTGATCCTTTTACATTGGTTTTATTTGGAAATAAAATTGATTACGAGTATTTGTTGGCCATACAACTGGTGAAAATTGGAAAAATGCAGATTTGGCCCGTTCTTTGCCTACTAATAGCTCCTTTGGGCGGCACAAAGTACCCTGAATATAAGACACCCTGTTTTCCCCAAAAAATGTAGGCCAAAAATGTGAGCGTGTCAAACAAAAGGTGGCTTGAAAATGAACCCCCGATTTGTCAGCCACATCCATCCAGTTGTGACACAGACGTGTTTATACATCGGCCGCGTCCTTACTTAAAAATGACTAACAGGTGGACGTCAGTTGGCTGTTTACAGCCAGTGCCTGTTGCAGCAAACCGCAGCTCGTTTTGAGCAGCTGAGGCTGTTAACGGCATTTTTTTAACCGATGAAACGAGCGAACCGAACCGCCGTCCGAGCCCGTCCCTGTTTGTAAACAGGAGCATTTCTAAAATGGAGCTGATCAAGTAAATGTTAAGATGGATCCTGCCGTTTTATAGTAGAGTGGCCACGGGTAGTTAACGCCCAAAGGTATTCCATTGGACTTGTTTATTTTTCGCGGCCGTACGGCATATGCACACAATCTAACCTTGGTGAAATGGATGCCGCTCGACTTGGGGTATTTATGGTAAAATGAACTCGAGCCACGTCGTGAGGAAAGAAAAATAAGCGCTTGGCGTGCAAGCAACATTACACAGATGTTCGCTGTCCGCTCACGACGTGGGAAATCTGACTGAGGCCTAACTTAATGCACAACAAATCTATACATGGATGATGGACATGGATTCCCCTCGATATCGTCACTGACATGTTGCATCCTACTGTATGCACAGTAGCATAGAAAATACCTGAATTTGACCCCAAAGTTTGGAGTGATTCCTTTGCACAAGTGCACTTTATGTTATGGCAATTTTCAAAGCCATTCAGTTTTGCAGACAACAACGCTGATATGTCCTTAGGTGACAGCGGCTGTTCATTTTGGGGTCCTTTGCAATTTTCTGTCCTGGGGAATGGGGGCAAATGAACCACTACCCCAATAACAATGAACAATTTGTACAGGCTGATTGCTTTTGACGCGCCCGACCCGACGATTGGTCGGACGCATAACTTCAATCTAGAAATGGAAGAAATCTTTGGGCTCAATTTCACTTATCCGGCTTTGGAGGGGGCTTGTCCCCACGCGGGTGTGTCTATTTTGTGTGGGTTTTTTCTTATTGGTTTGTTTTGTGTTTCTCAAACAAGGGATCAAGTGTTGAACGAGTGATTCTATCTTCAACGGTGTAAAAATGTATTACGAGGCAATAAGCGGAACAATACAACATGTGATTATGTAAATAACAGTATTATAATATTTACTTACATAATATAATGATTATGCTATTTTAATGACATGGATTATTATTGAGGCCCAGTGGAATATGGAATATACATTTATTTAAATTCTTCACCAGTGTTGGCTCGAAATCCTCAAATTAATTATTGAAAAATGTTACGACTCCATGGGCGGCTATAACCGCAATAGTGTGGGGATCAACTGTAATCGAGAAAACAATGTTTGGAGCGCCGTCCAGAGGAGGAAAAAAGACAGAAAGAAAAGAGTGGTTCTTGAAAGGAACAAGGGGCCGCTCAGAGTGTGGGCGCGGACCGCCCTTCGCCCAATCTCTAGTAGCGGCTGAGCGAAAGGTCAATTTGAGCTTTTCCTTGAGCACTAAAGAAGCTCTGACCAATGCTAAAGTGTCTTCGCTAAGCCGCGACACCACACTTCAGTCAGAAAAATGCATTTGGGAAGGTGCAGGCGTACTGGCGTCTGCGAGGATTTCCACGACCGCTACGTCAGAAGCCCTGTCCATAGGGGTCTGACGACCGGTCGCGCGTTAGGGCCCGCCCACGGCAATGCCGACGAGACGTCGCGCGGGGAAGCGTTTCGACGCCGTCGACGGGCACTCCCGTAGCCGCTCACCAGTCAAGCCACGGCCGTCGCGGCTCATACCTTCAGAGCACGTCAGTCAGTCATGAATGTGGTTGATGTGCTGGTTGTTTTGCGAGCTTCCACGGTTAGACACTAGCAAGTTGGCGCAAGAGCCCGCTGTTAGTTGGGTTTAGCTTGCCAGCGGTCTCGCGAATTAAGCGGTTAACTAGCAAACCTGCGAGAGAGATATCCGTTCAGTACCTTCGCACCCGTGTCGGACATCGTACCGCATTTTCCCGAGAGCCGCGGAGATGATCACGTGAGCGTCCGAGTGACTTTGATTGGCAGGTGCGGCAATTTTCACGACGACGGGAAGTCTGCGCGCTAATCCCGCCTTTAATCCATCAGCTGTCAACTTTGTTTGCCCGCCGGCCCATCTGTGCCGCTTTGACGCCACTCTCCCATTGGCCGCTCGCCTCCTCCGCACCGTCGCCACGGCGACGCGGTCGGCGGTCCCGCGACGGGCCGACGAAAAGGAGAAAAGTCGAGCGAGTGGCGTACGGCGAACCGCCCGCTTTCCCGCGGTCGCTAGCGTCATCGCGTGGAAAGTCAGGAAGAGGGAAAACGCCCGTGACACAAGCCCGACAATTCCACACGTTTCGACGGGCGGGTTCTTTTCAGTAGGTTCGCCGCCCCGTGCCCAAGCGGGCCCGAGGGCGCCCCGTTATGGACAGCCCCGCTCTCGCGAGGGTCTCCGGGGCAGAGAGAGCTATGGAATAGTCCGCCGCGGTGTTTATGGGTGTTGGCGCCCCCTGCCGGCCACGGTGAACGGAGCGCAAATGAGAAGAGGGCGACCGACGGCAATGAGCCGCTTCCACCGTGCGAATGGCGAGAGCAGATGTCGGCGCGTTGGGTCCTTGTGCGTTTGTTCTAAAATTATCTCAGGTGCGTGTGCGCTCGCTCACGTGCGCACGCCTTTCCCTTTGCATAATGTCCCCACGTGACTTGGTGTCGCACTTCAACTTTTTGCTCAAGCTTCCCGCTTTCAAGGTGAGCCCAAAGTCATCTGGTGGGCGCTGCAACACAAAGATGTGTTCCTTGCATCTTTCCTTGCCTGTTTGCCCTTTTTCTTCCTCAGCCTCCCTCCTCCCATCAATCTGTTTACTTCTCTTGCGTTTGTCGCCTTGCGAGTGGTTAGTTTTTCACCCTAGGTGGCTGCTACATCTGCCTTGAACCCTACGGTGTGCTATGCACATGGCATTTTGTGGGGCTGTCCAAAGGAGGCCCATCCCCCAAGTTTCAACGGCCATTTGGCGGAGGTGTCCAAAGGAGGAGCGTCACCTGGTATATCTCTTTTATCGCGCCGACCCAAAAGACGGAGGGAAGCTACGAGGTAGAGCTGTCCAAAAGAAGGGTTAAATACAGATCAGAAGCAGGACCAGAACAAAACTCCACTAGGCATCTAACGGAACTGGAAACTGAAGCCAAACTCACGGGTCAACGCAGGGAGATAGTGACAGGGAGGGAGTGGAACTCTCGGACAGACATGCGTAGATACTAGGCACTCACGCTGCAACTACTACTGAGATACTAAAATATGTTCAAGCCAATCCGGAAGCGTGAAATAGCTGGGCGGGAACAAAAAGCGGGGGAAGCTGATTGGACGACACGCGGTACACGCAAACATGTGGAAACTAATCACGCTGACAAGGGAAACCAAATAGGTTTCTTCTTCAACGTTTTTTTTCACCATCGCCGGGGCCCGGCCAGTGGGGATGCACCGGACTCGGCGGTCGAGCCGAATGCGCACACTGTATGCCGAGGGGATCGGACATCGGCAAACATGAGATCGAGCGGCCGGACGCTGTGTTTGTCGCGGCGGGGGACTTCACCCGCTTCGACCTCAGAACTGTCTCTCCCAACGTTGGATCTGCGTTACAATAAAATCTCTCTTAAACAGACGTGGTCAAAAACTCCAATGGAAACGTTTAATCAAAGAAACCAAGAAAACAGTGATGGAAGATGATACGTCGGCGGCCCGGTCGCTGCGTGGCTTGCGTGTGTGTGTCGGCGCTGGCCCTAATCCGCGATGAGCGGCGCCGCGGGCGGGCAAAGGTTTTTTTTTTACTAGAAATCCTTTGACGGAACGCAACTGCGGATGACTCGGCCAAAACGCGACAGCCTTATCCGAGGTGACGGAAAAGCCGTTTGCCGGATGGCGCGCTCCGTTCTGCCAGGCGGGCGGACGTTCACTAGGACGCCGTCGGGGTTGAGAAGGGGTGCGTCTTTTGGAGAATCTTCGGCCCCTCTGCCCTCACGGTGGAAAACGGCTGCCGTACGGCCCTCGGACATCCTCGCCACAGGTTGCGCGAATAATACCGAGCGGCGCGCGTGTTAACGTCAGCTGCGGTGCCACGGACACCGCTCTGTTGTTCAGACAGGAAGCGAGGGTTATTCCGACCGCACCGCCGCCCTCAGCTCGTTTGTGTCGGCGAAGCGTATTTACGAGTCCGCCGGGCCTAATTGGCTCTGGCTTCCGACGAGCGCGGAACGGATTCCTTTTAAGGCCGGCGCCATTTCAGGATTTCCGCGTGAATAATTCAGCTGGTGAATATTCATGATCGACGACTCTGCTCATGAATATTCACCGGTGTGTCCTCAGTTCATCAATTAAGCATCAAACCCTTTTTATTGATCCCCACGCCCATCTTTTCGTGAAATGCACAAGATTGAATTGGCAAATAGTGGCTCACATCTGCGACACCACACTCCTGCTGGCCCACGCGCACGCACACGCGCACACGCCGGCCCACACTGACGCCAAGCGCAGTGTCACCCTCGCCACTCAGAAGGCCGCAAGCGGCTCGGCGTCCGGCTACGTACCGGCGCCAAGCGGAGGCGCGGCCGACGGCTCGCCGTTGTCCCGTTTTCCCGCCGGCGCGTGCGAGCGCACACATGTCAGCCCGCTTGCACCGAGCCCGCGCAGATGTTAGCGGCGCATTGTCACGCAGAAGTTAAATGAGCCCCAACATCTGGACAAGGCACGGCACGGGCGCACGGACGGTGGAGCGGGACGTGACGTCGCGGCGCCCGACGGGCTTCTGCGCCCCCCCCAAACAGGAAGCGAGGCGGCGTCCGGCCAAAGCCCGAAGCCGACCAGGGAAAGGAAGACGTGACGCCAGTTAGGCTCTTCCCAAAGAGAGCAACACGCAGACAGACGCCTGGGCCTCCCTAGCCCGTTGGACCCTGAGATCATTGGAGCACCTCTCCCCATTTTCATCTTTTGTTTGGAACCTGTGATATGAGAAATTCACAATGCAGCGTCACTGATGAACATGAGTGTTTCTTCAAAACCTCTGTTTTAGCCCGGTGCTGTTTAGAAGGGTAAAAAAAGGATCATGTTGAATTTACTCAAGGGCTTGAATGAAAGAAAAGCAAGCGAATGCGAGTACATAGATGATTTGCGGACTCAAAAACGTATGTGGACCCAGATGGTTTCATTGGGTACAAACACAGACCGGATCAGACGGAGCCGATTCAACAAAGAGACGAGTAGTACCTGGAAGGGGCCCGCCCTTATTGGACATTTCAATTTGCCTTGCCCGCGAGGGCTAATCTGAAATCTTCGCCAAGCGCATGCTGTAGGACACACATGCATGCACGCACGCAGCCACCCAGACACACATGGCGCATTAGAAGGACATAAAGAGACAAAAGGAGGATTATTTTCTTCCCCCACTGAAGCGCGGATTAGTCATCTGCTCCCTTCATAGAAAAGCGACCTCAATAAATGGTGCGCGTGCACAGACGAGGATGAAGCTACTCGAGCGGGACAAAATATTAGGAACGCCGGTCACCGCGAGGCCGCCAAGGTGGAGGAAGACGAGGCTGGACTTGGGAAGGATCGAGCCGCGACTGCCAAGGAGAGGCGGCGGCGGCGAGCGAGGGCCGGCGACGGCGAGCGAGGGCCGGCGACGGCGAGCGAGGGCCGGCGACGGCGAGCGAGGGCCGGCGACGGCGAGCGAGGGCCGGCGACGGCTCGGTCACTCCTCATCTCTCCGAGCGAGAAAGACCGCGCCCGAGTCCGGTATCCCTCCGGCCAGATCTTTCAAATGCCGGTATCCCAGATGCTGGGGAGCCGTGAAACTTGCGGAAGTAGCATTCATTAGTTTTCTTTTATCGCGCGTGTGTCGAAGATGTTAAAAGGGGGAGGACTTGGCAAAATCTGCGACGTGTTCAAGGCTGGCTTTGCGCCGCCCGGATCCTCCTTGCCGCCGTCAAAGCCTTGGCTTCGGGGCCACCGCTTAGCGACGCGCGTTTAGGTTTCCGCGGCAACCTGGTATACAAAGCAGAACTTGGATGCGCTCTCACGTCGCCCCTTTGCAACTTTCTCACAGCCGTGCGGAGTGGCCGCACGGCTTCTTATACAAACGGGCGCCGAGCCGAAGCTAGCCCGTCCGCTAGTACGTATCGGAAGCGTTATCAGTCTCAATCGGCAGATCCGTGGCGGTAGCCCGTTCGTTAGCGACGGAGAAACACATTGCGCCGGCGTTGGCGGCCTTGCGGCTTTCACGCGATGACACCAAGCGCGTCGAGACTGCGCGAGCTCTCCACGTGGACGCAATCACGCGCTAATACCTCTATGCTCCTTTCGCTCAAAGCGCTGGCGACTTTTCTTCCCGTCTTCTTGGAAATCGTTCGACCAGACGATATGGGCCCCTGCGGACTCCGCGCCGACTCCTATGCCAATTGAGGGCAAGGAGCCGTTTGAACATGCCCTTTTCCAGTGCGGGGTTGGATAGGGCCTGTCTGAAAAGAGGGGCTGGCGGGGGTGGTGACTGGGGCGCAACCAGCCCGGTGGAAGACCTCCAGAAGGGCGCGGTGCCATTTGGTCTTCTTTTGTGGCAGCACCGAAAAAAAAGGGGACGGAGGGACGTGGGGCTGGTAGAGTCACCCCCCGCGCACACGCGCAGACGTTCTGTGATTGTACGTGCTTTTAAACACACCCCAGCTTTCATGGTTATTTGCGTTTGTGCACCTTGTCGGCGCGTGTGCATGTGTGTCATCTAAAAATAAGCTTTGTCTCCAGGAAGAGCTTCCTAATGGAAGTTCTCTGTAACCGCCTGTGCGTGTGCTATTTTCCACCTGCCAGGTGGGATCGTGGCTATCTCACGAAGAAAAAAAGGCCGGATCGGACTCCCCGCACAGTCAGGATGTGACGCGGACTTCGGAACTGAAGTCCGTGTCTGTCACCGGGGCCGGGCGAGTGGCGGGAATGTCGTGCCGATTTTAATTCGGACTTCAAAACATCACGAAGGGGATAAAAAACAGCATGTACCTTCTTGCATGTTCTCCACGTACAAAAGAGACCTGAACGCACCCTGTTACTTGCTCAGCAAAGGTGTGATGTTTTGCCGCGCCTGAAGCCATCTCGCGCACTCGCAGATGAGAATGCGCTGTCGCCTCGCTACTTCGCGCTTCATTTTTGTGCCGCCTCGGCGCTTCGCGGGGCTGTTTTTTCAAAAGACCATCACTTCATAGCGACGGGCGATGCCTCGCAACTCTCCCGCTCCCTTCGTCCCAGTGCGGGGTCTGAAGCATGTGCGGAAAGCACGTGGCCACTGCAGCCCATCCGAGCGGGCGGAACGCTGGCAAAAAGACACGAGAAAGACGGGCGCTGTGCTAATTATTATCTGGCTGCTGCACAACTAACCAGTCCTTGGCTTTACTTGGCTTCTCTTTTTCTTTGTCGCTTTACTATTTTTTATTCGTTAGTGCCCACTCGTCAGCAACGAGGCAGCAAGCTGAGTCAGCGCGTGCGAAAAGGTGGAGCGGGACCGCTGCAGGAGATTTGGAATGATCCACGTCTATTAATATACATGTTCCAGGAGCAAATACGGGATCGCCTGCGTACTATTGGTCCAACGCAAGTGGCAGATATGGATTACTGGTGGGACATTTGACTTTGCTTAAGCAAAGACTTGCTCAATCATGCAAACTATCTGGATCTACTTGCAGGTGACGGCGGCTTAGGGTTAGTGAGTTCATTGTACAGAGAAACCTCTACACCGTGCACGTGACAAACACTTCGGGTTTTTCTTAGCAAAAGTCCATCCGGTGGGGACTCTTTTCAACTAAACGGTCCGCGTTGGTATCGACCGGTCCAACGGGATGGGCTGGTGTCCGTACGCGTCAAGCGAACAGGATATCAAAAAGAACATTTAAAAAGAAATCGGTAGGCTACGCTTCCTTTTTTATTTGGGGGGGGGGCTGTCCGCTTACGTTCAGGGGCGTGCTGTGCAATGACGTCGGCACGCACAGCCCGTCCAGGAAAGTCAAGGCTAATGGTGGAACTTCAACCGCCCCGCGCTCATTGAAAGCAGTCTGGCGGCGTCAATCTGGTGATTGAGTAGGCGTTTGGAGTAGAATGTATTTAGTTGGAAGGCGGCTGCTGATACATCAACAACGACATGGTGACGCGACTAGCCTCGCTCTCTTACGCGCGCACCTGAATGAAATACCGTCATCTAATCAAGAACAAATATCGTCGCGGAACAAACCGCAAACTTCATAATCGACACACCACAAATCTTCAGCATGTTCACAAAATGATATTCAAAAAACGACCAATTACAAAACAATGTACGCTAACTCAAAATCACTTCATGCACACATATTACTCACATACATTGCAAATAGATGAAGATACTGTCTATGCTGCGCTAAACAAGATGTTATATTTATATACGGGATGTCTCATAATACTTTTGTTTTATCTGAGATGTGGAGAGGCTCGTTGGCCGGCCGGTCCCCAGTAACCACGTAAAACAGCCAAAAATGAGGGATCGCTGTCCAATTCGTTTCTAGTCTTAAAGGAGTAACAGTTGCCCAAATGTTATTGTTTTTGGGAAAAGGGCATGTCCCTCGCAAAACATAAACTTAGATAATTAAAAAAATAATGGAATGCCACTGTTTCCCTTTGTTATTCTGGCAAAGCAAATTGAAGTTCTGTTAAGATTTTTTGCTCATCTACCGATTGAAGCAGAAATCAGTTTCGATCGAAGGCGATCGAATCGATGGAGCTGCCGTCGTCATCTTTGGCGTCGCGCTCGCGTCCGGCGGCGCGTTTGGCGACACTCTGATCCGCTTGGGCACAATTGGAGCCTCGGCCGGATGCCTCACCGCGCGTAGACAAGCGCCGCGGATGTTCAAGGGCTCGTTTTTACCGCTTCACTTTTGCACTCGGATCAGTAAATATAGGATCCCGCCCTTCGCTAGCGCGTGCCCCATCCCATAATACGTCAACGCCGTCGTAAGCCTCTCTCTCTCACCCGCAGGCCAAGAGCGGAGTCCCGCGCCGACCGATGACGGCCCGGGGTGGCCTTTAGCTCCGCAGCCTACGGGAAGAGGACCGCCCCCCTCCCTCGCCGCTTCAGGTGCTCCCGTTTGCTCGCCACGATTTCACACGTGCGTCGATGTCACAGCCAAATTCTGCCTTAGCTTGACGACCTCTCAACTCGCCTCGACTTTACCTATGGGGCCAGGGAGGGGGCTTGCCACACATTTAACGGGAGCTCATTCAAAGGGGAAGGCCGGCGTCCCCTCTCCAACTCCGCTTAGCCCTCGGCGCCCCTGCTGGCATCTGAGGCCGCGCAACCCTTTGAAAAGAGGAGTATCTTCGAATGAACTCTGAAGCGTTCAGGGAGCCGGCGCGGGGTCGCCCGTTGTCCGAGTTCTGCGCCACCTCCGACGAGCTCCGCTGCGTAACGTTACTGCGCATATGACCCAAATCTCTTGACTTTTGAACAGGCGGCAACCTAAATTGGAAAAAAATGCATTTAGTAACGGCGACGATTCGCCGCCCCATCTCGAAAATAACCTCGGTTTAAAAGCCGGATCCGAGATTCTTGACTTTGGATACGATGCCGGGGGGCCCAGGTTAACAGGTTTAGGCTTGGATTTGGGCCACTGGGACCACATGCTCTGAGCTGGCTGTTCTTTTCTTTAGTGGACACCAAGCTTTGATTTCCTCTAGTTTTTCTAACAAAGACTCACTGCATGTGTGTATGTGTGTGGGTGTGTGTGTGTGTGTGTGTGTGTGCGCGTGCATGGCAGGAGCGTGACTATGGGACCGCTGCCGCTCATCCTGGCGGCATTGTGGCTCGTGCCGCCAAGCGGCGCTTCCATGTTGTGTCCCAAGCGCTGCACGTGTCAGAACCTGCTGCCGTCCTACACCGTCCTGTGCGCCAAGACGGGTTTGCTCTTCGTGCCGCCCAACATTGACAGGCAGACGGCCGAGCTGCGCCTCATGGACAACTTCATCACCACGCTCCGGCATCGAGATTTCGCCAACATGACCAGCCTGGTACCCGCTTCCCCTTTCGGCGTTCGCCGGACGCCCTCGCGCGTCCCGACCGACGCCCTCGCTTACGGCGGCGTGCACGCAGCCTTCCGAGCGTCCGCGGCGCCGGCGCTGAGCTACATTAGCCGTTATCAGAAATCCCGCCGGCGTTTGAGATTAGGCGGCACATGGATCGCTCTTCTAACACACGGGCCACGGAAAGGCATCGAGGAACAGAGTTGCTTCGATCGGGGGGAAACAATCCCTCGAGTAATTCGAGGACGCCAACTTAAAAAAGGAACCTCAGAAACACCGTAATTAAAGGAAAAAGCTCCCATCTCGGCCAACTGCCTTGGCGCCGTGAGAGCCGACGCCCAAATATAAACCCGCGTGACCGTCGACGTCTGCGTGTTATCTGCTAGACGTTTCCGTTGGAGTCGGCCTTCCGGGCGCGCGTTAACGTTTTTGGCGCCGCGTCATCCAAACCCGCACATCCCAAGTCATGTTCTGTCGCGAATGAGGAACACTGAACGGACGGCGCGCTCATCTTTGGGTATGCGCGCGTATGGCGGCTCGCGGCGAACTGATTGTTTGCTCTGTTCGTTGCGACGACGGCGCAGATCCACCTGACGCTGAGCCGTAACACCATCAGCCAGATCCGGCCGTTGGCCTTCGCTGACCTCCAGGACCTCCACGCCCTCCACTTGGACGCCAACCGTCTGACCGCCCTGGACGACGCCCACTTCCAAGGCCTGGTTAACCTGCGCCACCTCATCCTTGCCAACAACCAGCTGCATCGCATCTCCCAGGGAGCCTTCCAGGTTCGAACGGTCCAAAGTGTTCAAATCGATCGTTTTGTCCGGTTCCTGCAATCGTCCGCGTTTTAAAAGGCGGCACAGCGACCGTCGGTGCACATTGGCACCGGGTTAGTCCGCTGAGCATTTAAGGTCGCCTTTTCGCATGAAAGAAATGGGTCCGGTCAGCTCACAGTTAAGCGACAAAGGACCCCTGACCTCCCCCCGCGCTAGATTTGAGCGGCGGGGGCCTAGCGCCGAGCCCTCGGGTCTACCGGCCGCACGCGCCGCTCCGACCCGAGGCGCTCTCCTCCGCCGGCGCTAATTTTGAAAGCAGAAATATTGGGTTGCGATGTGTTTTTGATGTTCAAAGTTCTACTTTTTTTCACTTTCTTTAACTTTGCACCTTGCATGGAAACTGGACATTTACGTGCGCCATTTCCATCTATTCGCGATTTCTCCTCCCGGTATCGTGCCGCATATTCACGAGGCGTACGCGGGTAAAGTAAATGAACCTTGCACACATTCTGAGCCCAATATAGAAATGTTCCTGACTGTTCCTTCTTTGAAAGGGGAGAAGAAAAGTTTGCAATTTTTCGATGCGATTGCTCGCCTCTGTCTCGACAGGACTTCCTAGAGACCCTGGAGGATTTGGACCTGAGCTACAACAACCTGGCGGACATCCCGTGGGAGACCATCGCTATGCTGGCGAGCGTCAACACGCTCAGTCTGGACCACAACCTCATCGAGAGCGTCCCCGAGGGAATCTTCTCCAACCTGCACAAGTTGGCCAGGTGCGGTCGCGCGCTAGAGGTTCCCCGTGCTTTCTCGCGCCAGCCTCGTGTCCGTCCCTTCAGGTTGGACATGACATCCAACAAGTTGAAGAAGATCCCGCCCGATCCGCTCTTTTTGCGCATCCCCGTGTATGCCAAGATGAAGGGCTCGCCACTGAGCGCCTTGGTCCTGAGCTTCGGGGGGAACCCGCTGCACTGCAACTGCGAGCTGGTCTGGTTGCGGCGGCTGACCCGCGAGGACGACCTGGAGACCTGCGCTTCCCCTCCGGACCTCGCCGGGAAGTACTTCTGGACCATCAGGGAGGTGGGTGGGGCGCTCTCAGCGCATCCCGGCCCGTTTTCGTTCTGTCGTTGAATATGGACGAAGCGCGCCTTTGAGTTGGGGCTATTGACGCGAGCGCTCGAATTGAATCGAGGGGTCGGCCTCATCCTTCGGTCGACGTGAGCGTAGCGAGCCCGGCCCGCTACCTTTTCAACGGTACCGACGACTGCCAGCCGCGGGCCGCCGCTCGTAGGCCCACGGACTTTCTCGCATGTGTCGGCCGCCGCCCCGGCTGAACATCTCGTGCGCGGCGCCCCCACAGGAGGAGTTTGTGTGCGAACCGCCGATGATAACTCGCCACACGTCCAAGATGTTTGTGATGGAGGGCCAGGAGGTGAGCCTGCGCTGCAAGTCCATGGGCGACCCGGAACCCTCCACCCACTGGGTCAGTCCCGACGGGAAGCTGATGGGCAACACCTCGCGCACCGTGTGCTATGACAACGGCTCGCTGGACATCCTCAAGGCCTCCGTCAAGGTGGGCGCCTTCCCCCCGGGCCGCGTCCGGCCCTCGCCCCCCACCGCTCACCCGCTCCCCTGCCGCAGGATTCGGGAAAGTTCACCTGCATCGCGTCCAACGCGGCCGGCGAGGCCACGGCGCCCGTGGAACTGGTGGTCAACCCCTCGCCGCGCTCGGAGCCCAAGCCGGAGGCCGAGCCCGGGCCCTCGGACGGGCCCACCTCCATCAAGTCCAACGCCGGCGGGGGTCAGGCGCGCGCGGCCCGGCAACGGGTCGACGCGTCCCAAATGACGGCCAGCACCGCCCTCATAAGCTGGCCCCCGCAGAATCACATTCCTGGCGTGCGCGCCTACCAGATCCAGTACAACAGCTCTGCCGACGACGTCCTCATCTACAGGTGAGGTCGCCGGCGTCGAGGCGTGCGCTTCGCTTCCCCAAGCGATGACGCCGGCTCGGACGGCGGGCCCTGAGGAAACGGGGCCTATATTGGCGAACCTGGCCCTCTTTTCATCCGCCTCCATCGATTGACCGTGCTTTGCTGGCCGGTCCTTCCGCCGCAGGATGATCCCAGCCAATCACAAGCACTTCCTCCTAAACGACCTGGCGTCCTCCCGCGACTACGACTTGTGCGTCCTCGCCATATACGACGACGGCCTCACCGCTTTGACGGGAAGCAAGATGGTGGGATGCGTGGCCTTTGCCACCCAACCGGAGTACGGGCGATGCCACTCCATACGAGACCAGGCAGGGGCCATGCCGAACCGCTCGCGCGCATGCGCGCGCCCGCCGGTTGACAGGATGTTGAGCAGTTTTTGTGTGTAGTTTTTGGGCGGCACCATGATCCTGATCCTGGGCGGCATCATCGTGGCGTCCGTTCTCGTCTTCATCTTTATCCTGCTGATGAAGTACAAGCTGCACAGCAACCACCACCACAAGCACGCCCACGTCTGCTCGCAGACCAACGGGGGCGGAGGAGGCGGCGCCAACAGCCAAGGTGAGGAGGGCGGAAGGACTCGTTGCCTTGTTTGGCAAGTTGTTCTAGCCGCTGACTCTCCCGTAAGCGCCCGGGGACAAATTGTTAGCCCGCCGACTTGGGGCAGGTGACAAAAAGCTTGGGAGGTTACCTGCGCTGCTCTCGTCGCCCGCAGGTGCTCGTAAAGGCCGCCGGCCGTCTGCGGACGGGCCGCCGCCCGCGGCCGCCCGCCTCCGGGGAGCTACCAGCGTGGATTTGAGTGCGGATGGCGAGGACGCTACGCAGTGAGGTTTCGCCGGGCGGGCCAGTGACCGGCATGGCCCCTTGCTGGTGAGTTTTGGATTCAATTCTTGCCGCCGTCATCTTTTGTAACTATTAGTCGGTCCTGAAAACAAGACGACGCGCACCGTTGAAAGGTGTGTGACTCTCCCTTCATTAGAACCGCCCCCATCACACACACACACAAAAAAGAAGAATAGTAAATGGCACGAGGCTGCCATTTGCAGTCACCTGCACCGTATTGTTAACCTCCGCAATCCGTCCATCCATCAGCTTGTAAAAACATTTTTAGTGCCGGTGACATACACCAAAGTTCACAACTGAATACATGTTATCTGTCACACACATACACACCACAAGTAAAAAGCAAGGCTTTGCCAAATTGACCAGATAACGCCTTTTTTCGGGGGATGGCGTCAAAGTGTCATTGAGCAAGACGCCGAACCCCTAGTTGCTCCAGATACTGCATCATCAGTCCAGTTAGAGTAGACTAGTTAGTGTAAAGCGTTTCCAGTACCAAAGGTAGGAAAGCGCTAGATATGCCAAAGTCCATTTGCCATTTTTACCAATCAGAGTAAGATTGCGACTTTGCGACGTTTCCGTCGATTACTTGTACGGGAAGATACCCCGGAATACCTCGCTCAACTTTGGGTTAGGGTTTCACCGGAAAAACGAGGAATCAATGTCTACGGTTTTGACAAATCCGCCAAAAGGATGAGCACACTTTCTGAGACCCGTTGTTATTTTCACACTTCTAAAATAATGCTCACAATCGTTTCAAACAAAAAAAGCTTAACATTCCAATGTAATGACGAACGTAAGCTCATACACTCATGATACATGAACGATTCTCCGCCGCCGCGAGAATGGAACAGCGCAGCCCCTTGCAGTTGACGTGCTACCCAAAGTGCATGCCCGCTGCGTGCCATCAGTCTGAAGGCGGGCCTGTCTTCTCTTCAGGTGCCTTCTTGCTCGCTCGATCAACATGAAGCTTCCCCCACTACCGCCAGAGCCGGACGCCGAGGGAGTCCCATCTGGACGGCCCGGCACCAATAAGGACTCCTCTGGACTTTGCGGACACCCGTCGCCGCTCGGCCCTTTGGTCGACAACGGCGGCATGGAAACGAGGTCCCCGAAAGAAACCCTCCATCAAGAACATTCCATAAGGAATCTTCCACAAGCGGCATTCGGGAAAGAGCGGCGGCCTACAGACATCGCGCGAAGGAAGTCCTTCATTTCGGGTTGTGTGAGAATCAGCCATGCTGGACACATCGGGCTTCGAGTGTCCATGTTTGTCTCGCTTGACGGCACTCTTTGTCCCGTGTGGCGCCGCGGCGTAGGGAAAGGTTGGCGAAGGACCCAAGTCTGGGATTTTTGCCGGACGGCATAAGGAAGGGTTAGCGTCCGAACGAGTTCTCCGTCAGCTACGCCGCTTGGTTGCTTTGGTACTGGGCATAACTCGGTCAGACCTTTCGCTTTCACTGAAAGACAAACGTGAAGCTTTGTACAGAAATAAATAAAAAAGTATTTTTATTGGGAGAGCGGTGTATGCGCACGTGCGCCTTCAAGCGGAGGTCAGAGGTCCCGGCGGGGCCGTCGTCACTCCGAACCCGGCGTCCTTAGCGTCCGGACGGCCGCGTCGGGAGGCGAGACCTCGGCCTTGGCCCCGAGGCCCACGAGCCGGCGCAAGCCCTTCCTGATCTCCGCGGTACGGACCCCGTAGATGACGGGGTTGGCGGCGGCCGGCGTCAGGATGTACAGGAGCCCCATGGCGCTGTTGACGTCGGTGGGGATGGCCAGGCCCAGGTTGTGCGACAGGAAGGTGATGCTGCCCACCAGGTAGAAGATGCTCATCACCATCAGGTGGGTGCCGCAGGTGTGGAAGGCCTTCCGACGCTCATCCCCGGGGGCCGCCGCCCGCACCGCCGCGCCCAGGATCTGAGGGCGCCGCACACGGCCGGTCAGTATCGCGCGACCGAGCGCCGGCCCCGTCTCACCGCCGGAGACGGCCGAACGTTGCCGGCCGCCGCCCCGACACCCGTTTGGCCGAGTAGTCTTAGCCGACGCTCAGAGACTCGGGTCTCTGCCGCCGCTCGGGAAAAGCTCAGAGGCAAGGCAAACGGGAGAGGGCGCGCGGATCGCGCCGCTCGCACCCGGGCCGGTGAGACGGACCCTTCGAGTAAACGTCCGAGCGTACTTCCGACCGGCGAAACGGATCGGGCCTCGGAAGGCGCCATCCGGAAGCGTGGCCGGCGGGCCGACGAAAGGTCCGGACCTTCAGGTAGGAGAAGACGATGAGCGGGATGTCCACGCCCACGAAGCAAGCGATGACGGCCACCCCGGCGGCGGCGCTGCGCCTGGTGTCGCCGCACGCCAGGCTGACCAGCGCCATGTGGTCGCAGTAGCAGTGGCGGATGACGCGGGAGGCGCAGAAGCGCAGCGAGCCGGCCAGGCCCACCAGGGTGGCCATGACAACGCCGCTGCGGGCCGCGGTGAAGAGCGCCAGCGCCAGCAGCGCCCGCCGGCCCACCAGCTGCTCGTAGCGCAGCGGGCGGCACACGGCCGCGTAGCGGTCCAGCGCCATGGCCAGGAGCAGGGTGGATTCCACCGACGACAGGAAGTGGGTGGCGAACATTTGCGCCAGGCAGCCGGCCAGGGACACGCGGTTCCCGTCCCGGTCCGCCAGCAGGGCCGCCAGCGCGCTCGGGACGATGGCGCCGACGGCCAGCGCGTCCACCAGGCACAGGGCGCAGACCAGCAGGTACCTGAGCACACGGGGGCAGGGCGTTGGGGAGGGGCCGCCCGTCGAGCCGGCGGATTTGACTGGAGGGAACCGTCGAAAATGGGCAGGGCTCTTGAGAGCTTAACTGGTTTGGATGCTTGGATTGACCCAAAAGCCAGCGCTAATATTTCGGGCGCGTTGCGAGTCGAGTTGGCCAGATGTTCTGCTGTGACTGCGCCCTTGTTTGCTGGGAACCTTGAGTGAGTGAGTGAGTGAGTGAGTGAGTGAGTGAGAGAGAGAGAGAGAGAGAGAGAGAGAGAGAGAGAGAGAGAGAGAGAGAGAGAGAGAGAATGTGTGAGTGAGTGAGTGAGTGAGTGAGTGAGTGAGTGAGTGAGTGAGTGAGTGAGTGAGAGACGGAGAGAGAGAGAGAGACAGACAGAGAGAGAAACAGAGAGAGAGAGAGCACTGTGCCTTTGTGGAGCGCGACGGTGCTAGCAAGGCGCCGCTGACCGCAGCCGCGCGTAGTTTCCACCAATCATCCATTTGGAATGACGGCGTCAAAATGCTGGGCAGCTTGTGCCCGTGCGCAAGACCGATACAACTAAAGGAGAAGCCAAAATAATCTTTGAAAATCGGGGGCCACTGACTCAATGCTATGGGATACAGGATATGGGAAAATCTATTGCTGGTGGTTTTATGCCTGATTGTGCGCGCGCGCGTGAGTATTTGCTCGCCGTGGGGACAAGCCAAACATGAAGTGACTCAAAGTGCTATGGACTTTGAATGCCCCTAGATGGCGCCAATATCCAAGTTGCCGCAACGCTTCATCGCAAATTGGGTCCGCTTCACGAGCACCGTGTTTTTGGCTTCATTTCACCCGTTCTGTCTAGAGGACGATCCTTAATTCATTCAGCTTGGGGTGTTGACGATGATGACGATAATGATAATCGTAACGCAGATACAATTGTCCCTCCATCTATTATCAATAGGCGCTCATAGTAATCGTAATTCAGTCATAAAAATTGTAACACAGGAATACTCCAATTGTATATACAGTAGGACTTTTCCAGACACCCAAGAACACTTTAAAATGGCGCATTAAGGTGTGCTCTAAGATTCAAATTCGACAACGTTAAATCATAAACAGGCTCTATATTTATGACCGCAAATCGTCACGTATGGCAGGGTGTAGGTTACGTGTTGCTGTGACGTACGCGAACGCCAATTCCAATCAAGTTGGGATATAGTGAGAAACAGGCATGTCCAAAGCCAGTCCTCGAGGGCCGCCTATCCGCCACGTTTGGGAGGTTTCTGTCCTCCTACCACTCCTGATTCAAATGATCAGCTCATCGGCAAACTCAGCGGCAGCCTGACAACAAACCCGATCATTTGAATCAGCTGCATTGGATGACGGAAACATCAAAAACATGCAGGATAGGTGGCCCTCGAGGCCCGGCTTTGGACATGCCAGGTGCAAAGCGAAAAAGAAAAGAAAAAAAAAAAAAAGACGCGCAATCATTTTTCAGACAAACCGAATACACAACAAAGGAACGATTTGTTCCGTTCGAACTTCTTGTTTTTGTTTTTCTGAGCGCTTTCTCATCTTGCGCGGAATACCTGCTGCGTGTTCCGAAAAAAACTGCAAAGACCGGAGCAAATGAGGAATGTTGAAAAAGATCCGTTTGAATGATTCCGCGGGGGTCCAGCGAGCCTCCTAGAAAAAAGCGAATGAGCTGTTCGGAGAGAAAAGGAGCATGACCATAAGGCTCAGAATTTCACCAGCAACCTTGCTTAGGTGTAACCTGCACCCCGTCGTATTCCGAGAATCTGGAGCCATCGCGGCACAGGGACATCAATGCCCAAAGCCAACATTCAACGTACGGCGTCACAACAAAGCCACACGCGGGACCTTGAGAAGACTAGCAAAACTTTCAAAAACTCGTGAAAGCGGAGCATGCAAAGCCAAAGCCGCCGGCTACGCATGGAGACATCTGAGACCTCGGCGCGCAAAAGTCCGCGTGGTCCGACGGGGCCACGTTTCAATTTGTTTTGAAAGGGTAAGAGCAATTAGAGCGCAAGGTTCAAAAGACAGCCCCGCGCCGGTACAATCTGGCGTCCGGGATCGGTTTCGGGGACCAACCCGATGCCGCGCCTGTCGAAAAAGGCGCCCGCACTCAAGCGCTCGATCGACCCGGCCCGCTTCCAACGCGTCGATGTCGCGCGGCCGGCGCAGTTGGAGCGACCGGAGTCAAGCGAGAACGGGCGAGGGCTCCGCCAGCCGGGAGCAAACGCTCAGGCCCGCCCATACAATCTCACGGGGCGGCGAAGGCTCGTTCGGCCGACCGCTCCGCGAGGGCAGGGCTTTAGCGGCGCGCGGCTTCGCCCGACTACGTCGGCTACGCGGCTTCGCCGGCCGGATACTACTGGATCTTCTACGCAGGTTTGAGGTACATGGGGCTGTGGAGGCGCTCCACTCTGACGATGACGTAGACCAGCAGAGCGTTGCCCAGGAGCGCCAACGCCGAGGCGGCGGCAAGCGGCGGCGCCAGGACCCAACGCCGCTCGCCGAGCACGGGGAAACCCTGGAACACGAAGGCGCCGCGCGACGAGTTGTCCGCCGGCATCCTGCCGCGGACGACGTCACAATTAGGCGGGAACCTCGACGCTCTCTTACCCAAACGGCGAGGCGGCAAAAAGGAGCAGCCGACGGCAAACGGCCGGCCTTAACCCTAGGCCTCGCCGTTGCGGTCGGCTGCCTCCAAAGCGTTGCGCCGCTTTCCTCAAAGGTCGTCATTAGGATGACCGAGCGAGCGTCTTTTGCCGTCGCTCCCCGCCGCCGAAAGACCGGTCGGAGAGAGAGAACCAGAAAGTCGCCGGCGACCCGTACCTGTCGTCCGTCCGCCCGAGCCGTCGGCCGAGGGGAGCGATCCCCGCGGCGCGTTTGGTCTTATAGGCCAAGGTCAAGGGAGTTTTCGCCACGCCTGCGCGCTCCCATTGGTTGCCGGCCGGCGGTCCGACCGGGCCAAATTAAACTCTGCGGTCGCGTCACGGAAACGCCAGGATGGAAACGTTCCCCTTGAGGACCATACGCGCAATATAGCGCTCGGCTCGGGTCAATTAGCTTCAAAGAAGCCAATTAGACCGAGGAGTCCGCTAACGAGTCCGGTCCTTCAGGCTTTGCTAATTGCGTTTCGCTCCGCCGATAAATAAGCAAAGAAGGCTCCGGTGGCCGACGTGTGACTCCAAAGCCGAGTTAGTCTGCGGATTAGCCCCCCGAAAAAACATCAGAAAGCTCCGACGCTGTCTCTGTCTCGGCCCGCCTTGGCAACGACGTTTGCCCTATCGAGCCGGGCGTCGCCTTTGAGCTTGGCGAGGGCAGGATTTCAAATCCGGGCCGCGTTCTGAAAACTTAATAAAGATACGTCGGGCCGGACGGTCGTCGGCATCCGCCGCCTCGGGAGGCTCGGTTGCGTCGGCCCGTCTGCGTTTCGCTAGGTCCGTCGAGGCCGAACGAGCCCCGGATGGCGACGGCGCCTTTGTCCCCCAAGTAGAAGAAGAGGCGACAACAACGGGACCCGGGAGGCCGATCGGGTCGAGCGCCGCTCCTCGGGGTCGGCGCGTGCGCTCGCCGGCGCCGCTCAAAGTCGGGGTTATGCTTTCGAAGCTTCTAGCCGCTACCTTGCTGGGTGCGCGCGCGGAGGTTTGGCTCGGCGCGACACTTGGGAGCGGAGGCTGGCTTTGACTAGTCGAGGGAGCTTCCAAAGCCGGGTGGGCGTTCCCAGCCCGGGGAAGAGTTTGGAGAGCCTTTGTGTTAACCAGGGTTGGGGGTTTCAAACGAAGGTTTCGGGCTTCAAGGAAAAATTGGACTTTCAAGACAGTCAGGCTGTCAAAATCCTGCAAACCAGCAGTGGGCTTGCTACCCCGACAAGCCTGTTTTAAACAAGGAGTTCCGCTATTACTTTAACAAAGGGTTGTTTATTTTACATTTGAAGAACTTTAGACAAAACAGTACATCATATAACAAATACGCTCTATCGTAGGAGAAGACACAGAACAGTCAGCCCAACAGCAGCGCCAACTAGTCACGGAGATTCGACAAAGGAAAACCTTTCTGAGGCGAAAGTTGTTTTCAAAGAAGGTGGGTGTTTTTGAGCCGGGATTTTTATTTGCCGCACGTACTGTAAACAAAGCCGCGCTCGAAGCACGGCCGTCGCAACCCTTTGGATTGCTTTGAATTTGTCCCGCTTCCAGGGGATCACTCTTACTTTGAGAAGATGCACTCAGCGAGCTAGAAAGCCACGGACATGCGCTCTTGACTAGCAAAAGAAGCAACTCTAACCCTGACCCCGCCGAAATGAGTGTCAGCTCCAGCGCCAGGTAGCCACAAACCCGAGTTCGAGCGGCACCGGCGTCCGTTCGGCCCTCCGCCCGTCTAGCTTCGGGCCCTCCGTCCGTCCGTCCGTCCGCCCATCCGTGCGGTCATTAGCCATATCATTCATCCCACCCACCTGTCCGGTCATCCGTGCGGCCAGCCGTTAGCCGTTTCCATCCACCAATCATCTCAGCCGCTCGCACTCATACTCAGCAAAACAAAACAAAAAACACCGGGAGCCACAAAAGCGTCTTTGACAAGTCACGGTGGGATAAGCTTGCATATTAAAAGTAGTCACAAAGAAATGGTTTTGGAGCAATGCTCTTCTTCGTGAAATTCAAGTCAAACTTCAACGCTGGAGCTGCGGCTGCAAATCTTCCATTTGACCCCCATGCGCTGGGTCCGCTCATTTCATGTCAAATATCGGTCCAAATCACAGCCGTAGCAGATGTTGACAGTACGTCCGCAAGCACCGTCCAATTCAAACGCGAAGAGGTCAAAGCACTCCCGAAAAGGCACAGCCGCCTACCGAAAAGCGTGCCGGCTCATGAAGCAACATCCGCTTCCTGATGGCCGCTGAGAAAAGGTTGCCCGCCTTGAAGAATCCGACGCATCCCGCCGTCAATGACACTTGAAATGAAATGAAACGGTTCCTTGCATGTCGCTGCGTGGTCTGAATGACCTCTGTCAAAATGTACACGGGTGGTGGAATAAAACCCCCCAAAAATCATTGAATTTGAAGGTGCTTGGGAACTTTTGAGCATCTAAAATTCTTTAGTTTAATGCGACGTGAGCACGAGGCGGCCCGCCCGAGTCGGGAAAATGAAGAGGACCCCGACTTCCATCCGATACGCGGAGACCGCCAATTGCAAAACAACATCTGCGGGGATATTTGCTGATGCGTCTGTGCCAATAAATATTCAAGATTCTACAGTTTTACTGTCATATGCGTAGTCGTCCCACGCCATGAAATTCTTATTCTGTTCACCGAGCGGACTAAAGTTCATAAATAATCTAGCACATAATAGAGAAGGCAATACAACAAAGAGACAGTCATTGAGCGAATCTAAGTGGATAGGTTTACATTCTGAATGGATTATGGAGTAGATGGAGTGGAAGAAACTACACATAGGAGGACGGTTGTGCAAAATATCACGTGGTGCAAAATGTCATGGATTTAGCAGCTTTCCTACACTGCGCAGGGTTTGTAAAGTGCGAAATACGCCCTCAAGGTGAACATTAAGGTTTGTCATCATTTATAACCAGATTACTGTTGATCATCACTTCAACGTGCCATCGTGACGGATTGGTACCGACTTTGTGAAGATGATTGTCCCGCGCGCGCGAAGGTATTCGGGGACGATCGCCGAAGAGAAGTTCAATATCGGTCGAACCTTCCGAAGAAGAACGTGACCGAGTTAGGTTTGCCGGAGGTGGAACTGTGTCGCGATGAGCCGAAACAAACAGCAAATGATCAGAATGGGCCATCCGGTTTACATCCGTCCGAAACGCTTTGAGGACGCCGGCCGGTCCAAGTAAACGGACTTTCACCTGTATAGCGCTTTTCTACCTTGGGTACTCAGAGGTTACTCAAGTGAGCTGCGTTCCTATCGGCTTCCGAGTTAGAAACCGTAGCCTGCATGCTTTTCTACATCAAGAGATGGCCTTTCGTTGTTGTTGCGGTTTTAAATGTAGCCGTGGCGCTGATAACAGGGATGCGATTCGTATCTGACTTTCAATCCGAGGGGGATCGGTCCCATTTCCCGCCTTCTGTGAATGCACCATGAGTCGCCTTTGTTGTTTTTCTAATCAGCTGGCTGTCCAATGGGTCAAACGGATCAGGCGCGCCGCGGACACCGAAAGGCTTCCCTGGCGTGACGTCAAGGCCCACTCGTGGCCCCGCCTCATGTACGCCCCCCTCCCTCCCTCACGCACGCACGCGCTCACACACACACAGCAGCAGCAGTAATGGCGGACTACGACTATGATGATCGGGACCGGGCCTACAGCAGCTTCGGCGGCAGCAGAGGGTGAGTCCGAGCGGCCCTTTCGTACCCCGTCGCCCTTCGACCGCCGCTTCGCCGCGCCGCGGCTGCTAAGCGGGGCGGGCCAGGCGGCGAGGGAAGCGAGCGCCAGCACGGGCTAACGAGCTCCAGTGCTAACGGGGCGAGCTCTCGCAGCTGAGCCCACCGCGCGCACGATATCCGCGAGGAATCCGCGGCGGTTCGCGTGGCCCGCGTGGCCGAGGCTGGCCGAGCGCGCACGCACGCACGCAGTAGCGTGTCGTCGCGTTGTCGTGTACTAAACGGTTGGAGTCGTTGCCGCCGCCGCCGCCGAGTCGATTCGAGTGGCGCGTGCGTGCAGGAGGACATCGGAGCCGTTGCGGTCCTTCGCGTTCGCCCAACGCTGCGGCATCGCGATGGCTGATGCGGGCTGATTTACGACATGAACTCGGTCCGTCGCCAAGCTCGCCGCGCCGATTCCCCCACCGGAAGAACGCGAATGCCGTTTTATCACCACCCCGCGGCAGCTCGCTCTTAAACGCGCGTTTCCAGTGATTTCGCCGAGAAAAACAAATGACGTCGTAAGATTCCGGCCGCGTGCCGTTTCCACGCAACCTTTATCCGTTCCAGGTAAAGGCATTGGCATGTCATGTGCTGATCTGGCAGCGCCGGCCCGACGCTCCCGCATGGCTCCCGGATCCAGCTGCTGTGCGGCCGTCGGGAGTCCGCTCGTTTCCTTCCCCTCTCTCGTTCTCGTCCGCGCGACCGTCGTTGGAATGAGCCAACCGTCCCGAGCAGCCAATAAACGCGTCGAAGACCGGACAGTGTGACGCGATTCCGAGTCGCCGAGGGTCAGCGACGACTCGAATCGTTATGGAAAAGTTAGGGATTCGAAAGCGAGAGTGCAACGCTTGACTTGGCTCAGCCATCGGCGTCGCCTACCTCAACCGTCAGCGTAAGAATGTCATTGCGTGGTTTGGTGCTGTACGCGCGACAACAATTGTCTACGATCCACGCCGATAGAGCGTGCCAATTTGACCGCGTTGCGAACGGAGGCCCGGGAGACCGAAAGTATATCGTTCTGGGGTCGTGTGGGGCGGGACCAATTTGGGCGCCGCCATCTCTTAAAAATCAAAAGAGGCCGAGGGGACGGCGGGGCAAGGGGTACGTGACTCCCCGGACTTCTGTGACACGCGTTTGCTCGCGTGCAACTTCTGCCCGAGTCTGCGCTTTGCGTTTTTCGGCTACCGAAGAAATTGGATTTGCCCTCGCATGTTTCGGCATTGATATTCTTTATAGTTAGGAATAAATCAAATCATTTGTTCTTAGAAAGAGCGTGCCAGGTTAAAGAGACCCTCCTGTTTTTCATCCATCGCGGTAGTTTTTGCAAAGCCGTTTCCTCGTAGCGAACCCATTTTTGTTTTCAGTCAGGCGCCGGGATGACACGCAAGACGTCGGCGTCTTTCTCCTTGCGTTGGATGGCTGCGGCGGCGGTTTGGGGACGGCGCGCCGGCCCGCCGTTGCGGGATTTTGGCTCCCGGTGCGCAGCCCGCTCTTTAGGTCCGTGCCAGTTCTCACGCCGGCCCCCGCTTCCCCCGCAGGCCCCGCAGCGGTGGCGGCGGCCCCCCCGGAGGTCGGCGCGTGAAGGAGCTCCCCACGGAGCCGCCCTTCACCGCCTACGTGGGCAACTTGCCGTCAAACACGGTCCAGGGGGACCTGGACAACATCTTCAAGGACCTCAGCATCCGCAGCGTCCGACTGGTGCGCGACAAAGAGACCGACAAGTTCAAAGGTGAGCCGGCCCCCCTTTCTCGGCAAAAGTAGACCGAGCCAAGTCATCTGAAACGCATCCGGCCGTAATCTGCGCCGCCGTTCTCGGTGGTGTTGGATTTGCCCCGACGCGGGAGCTTTGATGTATGGCGAGCGGAGCGATGCTTTAAAGCCAGTCGGACACCGAAATCCTTGGCGCTCGGGCCCACGGGCGGCGGCTGACATCTTCCTCCCGCAGGTTTCTGTTACGTGGAGTTTGACGACCTGGAGTCTCTTAAGGAAGCCTTGGCGTACGACGGCGCCGTGAGTGCATCGCCCGCCGTCGCTTTGGCGCCGCGGCCCGCGCGCTCACCGTCTTTGTGGCTTTCCGCCCGGCAGGATTTAGGTTCCAGGTTGCTTCGGGTGGACATCGCGGAGGGGCGGAGGCAACCGCGGGGCGGGAGCGGCTTCGGCTTCCCCAAAGACGACTCTCGAGGTACGCCGGCGCGCCGCCGGTCGGTCGGAAAGTCCCGCGCGCGCGGCCTAACGGGCGCGTCGTCCGCAGGCCAGGGAGGTCACCGGGGAGGCGGCCCGCGAGGAGGGCGCGACGACTTCATGGACCAGCCCGGCGGAGGTGCGTCCGCGCGGGCGAAGTGGCGCCGGCCGCCGCGCTCAGCCGCCTCCTCGCCGTCTGCTTTTCAGGTTTCCGTGACGACGACTACTCGGGAGGGCGGAGTCGCGGCCGCGGCGACAGGCGCGGCGGCGGGATGGGGCGCTTCAGAGACGGTCCGCCCCGCGGAGGGATGAGCGACTTCAGGGAACCGTCTGACGGTACGTCGCGGCTGCCGGGCGGCGTGAGGTGCTAGCTTTTCCCATCGTGCCGCCCGCCGTTAGGGCCGGCGCGGTGGGAAACGATGCCAAACCGCAAACGTAATTCAACCGTGACAAATTCGGCTCGTGTCCTTTTCGAACGTAGGCCACACGTAACATAAAAAAATCAAATCTTACTTGCGCGATCGAATACCTTGTGGGAAATAACGCCGCGCGTTTAGCAGATGCGTCAGAGCGACTTTGCCAGTTTGCGCTTCTGCGCAGCCGCTTATCCGTAACGCTGCATTGCCAACGAAACGTTCTGTAAACGGTAAGTAAGGAATCCTATTTGCGTCGTCCAATCTTTCCTTAGGACGGAATTTCCTGATGTGGGAAGCGGGGACCTGTCCCGCGTGAAAGTTCAAGTATGTTAACAAAGCACCAGCGTTGAAATCCAAAAATATACCGTCCCTTTTCATTCAACAAAAAGTACAGTATTCAGAACATGTATATGAACTGGAAAAAGTGGTCCAAAAGATGCAGTTTATCAAAGAACGCCAATACGGTGCAGTGCTGTACTGGACTTTATTTTTATTGTTGAGTTTTGACCGTCTTGGGAAAAAATTGTTGCGTTGGCTTCATTTCTGGCTTGAGGAAAACCTTTGCCTGCGCATCCTTGACTTGCGTTGCTAATTGCAAGTCATTTTCCCGTCGGGCAACGTTGACGTCCGGTGAATGTCGCGCGTCCAGCCGCAAGCAATTTCAACTGCCGGAATTATAGCGAGCGAGAAACGGACCCCTTGAGCCAGCAACTTTTTCCTCAAAATCCTCGTTGCTCGCTCAAACGCTTATTGCTCTCTCAATACTTTATTGTGCGCACAAAATTATTTTTGCCCGCTCGCAATTGCGGCACAAATAAAACTCCGTGGGGGGGGGGGTGCACTTTCTTCCCCCCGCCTCACGTCATCGGTCCGATTTGAATGAGCTAGCCCCCTCCGCCGTCCCTCGGTATGAATAATAAAAAAATAAAATAAAATACACTCGAGGGCCGCAGACCAGCAAGTTCCCGCCCGACCGAGAACTCGCCAGTTACTGGAGCGTTTGGTGCGAAAGGGGCCATCGACGACGACGCGGCGGGGGCCCGATGGTCCGAACGCTGCGATTTCAGCGTCCCGGCGGGTTTTGCCGACTTCCGGGACTCGCCGACCCCAACGATGGTCTCAAATTGTCCTTGTGAGAACATTTTGGATCGGACGCGGACCGTAAAAAGGACTTCTTGTGGTCGTGTTCGGTTAGCGGAAGAGATGAAAGTTTGCCCGTGCGGAGCATTTGAAGGATGAAAGGGATGGAATTCGGGTCGGTGCGCGGGCGAGCTTGAGACTGACGCGTGTTTTTGTCCCCCCCTCAGAGGAGCGCGCCCAGAGGCCGCGCCTGCAGCTGAAGCCCCGGACGGTGTCGGAGCCTCTCAACCAGGTGGCCAACCCCAACTCGGCCATCTTTGGGGGCGCCAAGCCACGAGAGGAGGTGATTTCCCGGGAAAAAGCTCAAGACTGAAGGGCGGGGCGGGCGGGCGGCGGGGCGGGGGTCGGCCGGCGCGGGGGCCGACTCGGGCCGGGAGACGACGCCGTTAGCCCTACGTACGGACGGACGGACCTCGCCCTCCTCATCTCCCTCGGCCTCTTCTTGCTCTTTTCAATCAGCGCAGATATTCATTCTTAGCCACAATTTGAATCATATTAACCAGACCACGCAGTTTCTCTCCAGATCGCGTGGCGATGCCGAAGCTGGAATTGTTGTAGCCGAGAATGCTTTGGCGTGTGGGAGGACGCTCGCATGTAAATATGTACTATATCTCATAACCTTGGGAATTTTGGTCCATGCGATGCATAGTTGCCCGAGTTAGGATCATTTGGACGGGTTGCCGCCCGGCCGGCGGGGGGTGAGTTCCGTTCCCCAGGCGAGTCATCGCAAAACAAACGCGAGTGGAGTCAGGTATGAAAAAAAATCAATAAAAACCGGTGCGCGTCGAGCGCATCCCATGCGTTGACCCGGCGGGGAAACGTGCGAGTTGAACGGCGCGATAGTTCCGAAGAATTTGCTTGGCGACCGAGGTACGGCGCTCTTGAAAAACGAAAGTTTTGGAGATGCTGGGCAAGGGGCTGACAGTTCCAGATGACCCAAAAAGGACTTTCCCTTTTCGCTAGCAAAGTGCCAAGCGGCGGTCTGCGTGTATCTGTCGAAAAACTTTGCTTTGCAAAGGGCGGCAGACCGGGTGAAATGGTCGGCTCGTACGGGTAATGGGCGTTTTCTGTCCCCTGCGAAATTTCGGCCCAAAGGCCGCGAAGGGAGCCCGTGCGGCGTTCTCTCGCCCGCGCACGTTGGCCTTTTTGGGCCCCGCCCGCCGACTTCAGCTTTCCGTGGCGTGGCCCGCTTCTCCGAGCCGACCGCGACGGCATAGCTAGCGTCGCCGGTTGCCGCGATCGACCTCGCGACCGTTGAGAACGGAATTGAATTCCTTTCCGCCCGAGGGGGCCCGCCCGGACCAAAAGGCGGCGTGCGTTTTTGCCGACAATGAGGGCAATAAAGGCCAAAAGCCGGGGCGATTTAGAACGGGATTTCTTCTTCCGCTGATGACGCAAGACGGGAAAAGGGGACCGTTTGCCTTTTTGAGGGCAATCTAGGAATGAATTTTGTCCCGTTTGCTACCAGCTTCCACCGACGGCCGAAGACGGGAAAAAGGGAGAATTTGCCTTTTTTGTTTAGAGCGTCTAAGCCGAGAACTGTTATCGTGCGGGCCGGGGCCGGGCCCACGGCTCCCAAAGCGGCCGCCGATCAACTTTTGAGAAAGGTGCGACGGGGGTGACCCGACTGTCCCGCCAAACGCGGACGCCGGCGGGCCGCTTGGTGTCGGCGGCGCTTGTTGTTGATCTGCCCATGTGTCTTCCGTTGCAGCAGTGACGCGTTTGTGGCGGGCGGACGCCGGAAGAGCGGGAAAGAAAAGGCCCAAAAAGCTTTGCTTGTGTCAGTGTGGACCACCAGAAGAAAGAGCAAAGTCCAAATTGGCAAGCCCAGCAGCACGTTGCCCCATCTTCTTTTGCTTCCTTTCCCCGCAAGTTGGCGCTTTCTGCTCCTGGTCCACACCTTGCTCCCCCACCCCACCCCCAACTCCCGGTCCGCTCCGGTCCAGGCTCGGCCCCCGGACCGGGTCGGGGCGCGTTATTGTTCGGGTTGTTGTCTCGTGTGGTCTGGATGTCCCAGACACTTTTCTTACTGTACAAAAGAAATAAAACGGCTGTTTTAAATGTTTTTTTTTTTTTTTTTTCCTCCTCTCTTGGTGACAATGAGGGCAATAAACGGAATCATTAAACAGTGCGATCTGGCCTCAGAACCATGTCATTTGTGCCAATTTAAGTCAATTGAACGTCGTTCCTAAACGTGAACGGAACTTCGTCTGGCCGCCGGCAACGCTGGAGCGTCGCGGCGGGCGCTTCCGGCGACTGGGGGAGCGCTTCAGTGACTTGACTCTTGCCGGAGCCGCGTGCAAATTGACCCGGCAAGTGTGGAGTGCGATATGCAAATTGACCCGGCAAGTGTGGAGTGCGATATGCAAATTGAGCCGGCAAGTGTGGAGTGCGATATACAAAGCTCTTGTATTTTAGAGCCGCTACTTGTGACGTATTGTCATTTTTTCGAAACTTAACAGGGCCGTTGTGTCGTTTCGGACCATTTCGGGCGAGAGGCTCTGTCGCCATATATTTATGTAAACATCGTCAACTCGTTTGCCGTAAACAATGCGGGCCGGTCGGGTGCGCCTTGATATGACGTCATCGGCCTACTGCCTTTCGCGGCCGGATCACCTGCACGCGACCTGATGACGTAGGACGACCACCTGATGACATCGTCGGCCACCTTGTTCCCGTTCGCTTCGCGAGCCGTCGCCAAAGCGGCGACAGCCAGGTGAGAGCGGCGTTTGTTTCCCTTTTCTCTCCCCTTCCGTTCTGGTTCGCGTCTACCTCGTGAAGCTCCCCGCTCAACTTTTTGCTTTCGTGACCAAGCCGCCGCGCTAGCTCGCTTAGCTTAGCACGCTGAAAAGTTTGAAAGTTGGCCGGCGTTGACGTCAAGCCCCGAAGTTGACGCGACAAGTGGGTGGGGGGGGGACAAAGTTTCCTCTGTCGTCGAAGTTCGCCCTCGAACGAAGGTTTCCGAGTCACTTCCCGTGCTAAACGCGACACCTGCGTGCGAGCGCGCCGCGGAAAGCGACAAGGAAGGCTAACGACAAGACGGTCAAGTTTCTCTCGACGCCAGCCGACGTCCACGCCGACGAAGTCTTGCCTTTGTCAACAGAGCAACGCTTGAGGACTAAGGAAGCGGAGGGGGAAAAAAAGTCCACGTTTCACTTTATCGACGTTATCAAAACGACACGTTGGAAGCCAGTACGCAGACGTACTTTGGCGAGGGATGCCCGAGCGCCGATCATGTCGATCGGCTGTGTTGGAGAGCGACGAGGGCGACATGGTAAACGGGCAGCGTCGGGCTCGACGCCGCCGCCGCCGCCGCCGCCGCCGCCGCCGCCGCTGCTCCTGGGCTCCCCCGGCCTAAGTGTATGCTTTCAAAACACGAGCGCAAGTGGCCTTTGTAAAGATCCCAGTTCCCCAAACCAATAAAGAGGACGTTTCTGAGCTATAATGTGAGGAATATCCTGTGCCTTTTGCCACACCGGGACGTACCTGTTTTCACTTGTATGATCGGTTGGAAAGAATGAACAATTCGCAACTATTTGCCAGGAAGTTCCCACCTTCTTAAAAAAACAAAAAAAGTGAGAAAGAGGGTTACCTCCTTTGACAGACTAGTCTTATGATGTACCGGTGGGCGCCCCCCCTTCCGCTCCCCGCTAGCAAAGTCACAAATAAGGGCGTCGCGCCATTGTCGTTTGTATCCAGAAATGTGGGCGTCATGTTGTCAGTGGCTGTGCTTGGACTCGGCGGATAACCGGGCCGGCGCGGCCGAGCCGCACCCCCTTTCCTACACCAACTCGGCCTTCAGCGGACGGCCCACCCCGCCCCCCGAGCGGCCGGGGCAGGCCTGCAAGGCTTGCGGGCGCCGCCTGGACGCGCCCAGCGCCGCCAAGGTAAGCCTCGGACGGCGAGCGCCGGCGTGCCCTCTGGCCGACCACGTACGCGCGGCGCTCCCGCCAGCACGTGTGCGCCGACTGCAAGGAGAACTACTGCGGCCGCTGCTCGGCCCAATCGGAGCCCCGCCCCCGCCTGTGTCACACGTGCCGTCGCTTCCACGGCCGCTTGTTGCAACGCGCCGAGCTGATGAAGCTGAAAGTCAAGGAGCTGCGAGATTACCTGCACCTGCACCACGTGGCCACGCACCTCTGCCGAGAGAAGGTACCGCGCCGCGAAACCGGGGGGGGGGGGGGGTCACCCCGAGCAAAATGCTGCGAGAGGGGCCCAAATTGGACTCGCCGTGTAGCTCCGCCCCCGCCGGCCGCAATTTGCTTTCTGCAAAAGTCTTGTCGCCAATTTGGGAATCGGCGACATTTCGTATCGGGGCGCGCCTTTTCTTCATTTGCCGCGTCGGGCTCGCTTCGGAGGTCTCTCCCCTTCGCGGTCCTCCGACGCGCGCGTCCGTCTGCCTTCAGAAGCGCTTCTAGAAAACGAAGCGGACCAGGGCCCGACGTCGCGCGAGCGTGTCCTCGTCCTCCTTTGACCCGGACCGACATCGGAGCAATTGGCCTGTGACCTTCTGGCGGCGCCTCTCCCTTCCTTTACTCTTTGCTTTAACGCGCGAACATTGGATGCGCGTTTGCCACGAAAAGCTGCGCCCCCGCAGGAGGAGCTGGTGGAACTGATCCTGAGTCGGCAGTCCTCGCCTGGCGAAAGCCCCGAGCGCCACCCCCGCCGGCGACCCGCGCTCGGACGCCCGACCCCCCGACCGGACCCCGGGAGCGGGGACTCCCGAGAGCGCCTCCGACCGGGACCCGGAGGCGCTCCCGCGGCGAGACCCAGACCGGGACCCGGATCAGGTAGGAGGTTCGGGAACGCTCGCCGCCCTTTTTGAAAGCGAGGGCTGCTACTTTGGTATCGAGTAGTACGAAGCAGAGAGGGTTTCTCTGTCCGGACCGGGGCCCGACCGACAACCGCTAGATACTTTTGAGGCCCGTGCCGTTGACCGCCCGTCGGGCGATAAATTCAAATGATTGGCGATGAACCCAATGGCGTCCGTCAACGCAGGCGGCATATTTTGAGTAAGTCCTCGGACCGGTTGAAGGTGTGGACGAGCGACGGCGTCCAAGTCGCAAAAGCGGCCGTCGGGCGATGTGACGCATGGAAAGCGACGCCGGGGGCTTTGCGCCGGCTGACCCGGTGCGCCCGCCGTCTTCTCCCTCCAGGAAGGGGCGGCGGAGGAGACCGAGGCGGAGGAGACCGAGGCGGAGGCTGCGCCCCATGCGGAGGAGGCGGGGGAGCCGCGTGACGCGGAGGAGGCGCGGGACCCGGCGGGCCGCAGGGCCTCTCTGTCGGACTTGAGCGGCGAGGACGACGTGGAGGCGCTGAGCGTGCGGCAGCTGAAGGAAATTCTGGCCAGGAACTTTGTCAACTTCAAAGGCTGCTGCGAGAAGTGGGAGCTGATGGAGAGAGTGGCCCGCCTCTACCGGGACCGCAGCGCCAACCGCGGTGAGACAAAGGCGCTCGCAGATGCCGTTGGACGCGCGGCGAGAGGCTCCCGTCTAACGCCCCCCCCCCCCCCCCCCCCCCCCCCCCCCCCAGACGACGGCGGCGCTCCGGCGGGCTCGGATCACAACCTGTGTCGCATCTGCATGGACGCGGCCATCGACTGCGTGCTGCTGGAATGCGGTCACATGATAACGTGCACCAAATGCGGCAAGCGCATGAACGAGTGTCCCATCTGCCGCCAGTTTGTCATCAGGGCCGTCCACGTCTTCAGGTCCTGACACAGGTAGCGCGCACGCGCGGGCCGGTGCTGCGCCCCCCCGCCGGCGGCAACCGATAGGACGACGCGCTGGACGCCGCGGGTCTTAACAGTAATAGCTTTTGGCTGCGCTTCTTCGGCTGGCCTTCCTCTTCTTGGCGCGTATCCGATGGAGAGCTCTCGCTTTTGGCTTTTCTCCTCCCGTTGCGGACGTCCGTCCAAGAAGACCGCCGAGTTCCACCCCGCCCAAATGCCGAAGGGCGGGCCGCGTAAACGGCGGCCTTTTATTCAACGTTGACTTTTGGACTCCAAACTTTCACGCCACACCTTTTTTTTTTTTTTAAGCGCAGTGGCTTTTAATGTTTTTGTTTTAAATCACGGCGCTAGACCACCTTTTTGAGCGCCGCGTACATCGGCCCTCCAAAAAAGCACCCAATAGCGTCAGCGTGAAAGAACACGATCAGATGACTAAAGGTACAAGTGTGCGAAAGGACTTTTAATAACAAACACAAAATGTTTTTGGACCAAAATACAAATTTGTCTTTTTCACATTTTCTTTCCAATGCTCATGAAATGTTTACTGAAAATGTTCTTCTCTGCATAAAGAAAAATAAAAGCTCGATGGCCCGTGACTAAATAAATAGAAAAAAAAGCCTCGACGTCGCTCGGCGACGAGACGCAAAAGGCGGAGCGGAAGGCTCGTTTGCCGCGCGGGGCCACCGAGGGGGCGGAGCTCAGGCCTCGCCGGCGCCGCCGTCGCGGCTCAGCTCCCGGATGCCCTGAAGGATTCTCTTCAGGTGGCCCACTTTGCTGACGCCCAGGTCCTGCGCACGGGCGCCACACGTGAGCGCCACACGTGAGCGCCACACGTGAGCGCCACACGTGAGCGCCACACGTGAGCGCGGCGCGTTCGCCGGCTTACCTCGAGGTCTCGCCGCGTTCGCCGGCTTACCTCGAGGTCTCGCCGCGTTCGCCGGCTTACCTCGAGGTCTCGCCGCGTTCGCCGGCTTACCTCGAGGTCTCGCCGCGTTCGCCGGCTTACCTTGAGGTCTCGCCGCTCCAGGTGCAGCAGCTCGCTCCCTCGCACGTCGTGGCGGCCAAAGACGTCTTTGTACTCGGGCAGGCAAAGGAAGTCCAGCCACGCCCCGACCTCCTCCGTGCCCCACCGGTGAACTGAGGGGAGGGCGCGGGTTAGGCCCCGGCCGGGCCCCTCGCCCGGCCCCCCTGCCCGGGTCTCACCTGGCAGAGCGAGAGAGCCGCGCGCCTCTCTGACTTTGTTGTTCTTGTCCTTCTTGAACTTGGGGACCAGTCGGAACTTGGCGCCGCGGCCGTGCTTGGCCGGGTCGGCCGGGGCGTCCTGCGCACCGGCGAAGTGAGGCCACGGGCGTCCGACGGCCCGCCGAGCGGAGCGCTTTTGCTACCTGCTGGTCGGGCGGCCGCAGGGCCAGGTTGAGCCGGGGGACGTCCGCCAGGCCGCCCAGACGCAGACGCGCGCGGCTCAGCGCTCCGTTTAACTGCTCCCGTTGGCCCTCGTCCAAGGCCTGTCGACGCACGGGCGCTCAGCGGAAAGCCCGGCGGATCGGGACTTTTGCTCGGGCGAGCGTTTGCGTTACCATGGACATGTTTCCGGCCAGGAGCAGCTCCGTCTCGCTGAGCAGGGCTCTCACGTCCTTGGCCATGGCCACCGCCGCGCCGCAGCTCGCCGCCTAAACGCCGGAGACGCATCTTATGGGGCTGCGCGATTCCAGCCGCCGCCGGCGGCTTCCTAAGCCTCCCCCCCAAACTCTCCCGAGGGGAGAGTTTTCCTAAGCCCCCCCCCAACTCTATGTAATAAAAACGAGCGCCTGAGGCGAGAATCTGGATCGGCCTTGAAAACGGATGCCGTTGCCCCGGCGTCTTCCGTCCTCCTGGAGAGGAAGCCGCTCGTGGCTCTTGCTTATCCCCTTCGTAAAAGGTCTTACTGGCCAATTATCAGGTCCTCTTTTCAGTCCCAAGGACTGATTTAGATTGTTTTTCTCCTTCATTCATTAGAGGGCAACGGCGGAGAGATCAAAACGGCTCTTAGCTGCCATTGCACGCTATTGTTCGTTTCCTTCACCGCTCATCCTTTTGTCCGAGCCGCATTGAAAACCCGGAGAACGGCTTTGGCCGGAATGGCCTTTCGTACCCCGATGGCTCCAGACTGAGCGTAGACGCGGTCCATGGATTTGGAGCAGGCGTTGACGGCGTGAGCCAGCTCTTGCTCCAGATCGCGGTGACTTTGCGCCAACTGACAGATGCTGACACGTACAGACAAACGGCGAGTAAAGGCGCCGAGGGACAAAGGCGGCGAAAGAGCCGCGCGCGCGAGCGCCCTCACCTGCCGATGAGGACTCCGGCCGCCTGCGCCAAGTTTCGCACCGCCGCCGCCTCTTCCTCCGAGAGGATCTCAGGATGGTTGGCCAGGGGGGCGGCCAGCGCCGGGTCCCGGGGAAATTCGCACTTTTGTTTGTCCTCCCACGACTTCAAGGTGCTCTCGAAGGCCTGCGGCAGAAGACGGCTGAGGAGGCGCCGCCCCGCCGGCCCGCCGCCCCGGGAGCGGAAGCCCCCGGCCCCGGGACTCACGCGGTCCCTGGTGAGCGTCTGGCTGCGGTTCTTGTGGAGAATCTTGATGTAGCCCGGCGGCTGGATCCAGGCCTCGCCGTCCACCTGCACGGGAACGCCCTCGTCCCCCAGGATGGCGATGGTCACCGTGCGACACTGCCGCGTACGCGCGCCCGCCACGTCAGGCGATTCCGTCCGAGCCGAAGCAGCAGCCGCCGTCCGCGCCGCTTCGAGCTGGCCCCCGCCCGCCCGCGAGGAAGGCCGGGAGCTCGCGACGGTCCGCGCTTTTTAAAAAGGCCGAGAGGTCGGCCGGCCCGCGGGCTTAGGACCCCCGTGGGCCCGAACCGGCGGTCTAAAAGCCGTCCGTGCCGTCGCTCGACGGCTCGCGTGAATGCCGCGACGCCTTGAAAACGAGAGGGAACGTCGGCCTCGTGCCAGAGCGCCTACCTGCGCGATGCGGTGGTGTTGCAGATTGATGACCCGCGAGACGGCCATCTGCATGCTGCCGAACACGGCCACCACCTCCAGAATTTTGTCGTCGAAAGACGGCGCGGCGAAGGTCTGTGAACGCGGCGGGTGAGGGACGAGCGGGAGAAGGCGGACGAGGGACGGACGGACAGAAGCGCGCCCGCTCACGTCGTCTTCTTTGGTTCCTCCCCAGAAGTTGGTCCCGCCGGCGTAACTGGGAATGTTCAAGACGGCGATGCCCTGCAGGCTGGGGAGGGGGATGGGTCGCCCGTCGCACTGCGCACACCACACGTAGAGAGGACGGCGGTCGGTCGGTCGGTCGGGCGGGCGGGGTCTCGCGCGCCAAGCAAAGCCCTCTCGGGACGCGTCTCACCTCCAGCAGAACTCTCTGCTCCAGGTTCTTGTAGGTTCGGTGCAGCAGCTCTTTGGTTCCCAGAACGCCGTACCACATCATGTTCTTGGTGCGACTCCTGCAACGCCGGGGCCCGCGTCAGGCGCGCCGCGGGTGCCGTCGCCCGGCCCGGCCCGGCTCGGCCCGGCCTCCTCACCTGCACTTCTCGGGATGTTCGTCTCGCTTGTTGTTAAAGTCCAGAGAAATTTTGGCGTCCAGACCGATGCCCAAGTAATTGTTCATCACGCACTTCTCCGTGTAGCACGCCCTGCGCGCACAGAGCCGAAAAGACGGCGCCGCCTTCCGTCACTCCGACCCGAACGCAAAGGCCACTCGGAGGGTTGCCCCGCCGCGCTTTAGCGATAGCGCGGGGCGTAAGCCCGCGGAGCGTAAGCCCGCGGAGCATAAGCTTGAAGCCTGTTGACGAAAGGCAAAGCCGCGCGGCCTCCCCGGCGAGAGGACTTTTCTCGACTGGGACTCCAGGTGCAAAGGACGGGCGGGCGGCGGCCTTACATGTTGTCGGGGTCGCACGACGC
This sequence comes from Hippichthys cyanospilos, assembly GCF_059441005.1. NCBI lineage: Eukaryota > Metazoa > Chordata > Actinopteri > Syngnathiformes > Syngnathidae > Hippichthys > Hippichthys cyanospilos. The sequence continues at coordinate 65,472 of NC_142379.1, forward strand.
CAGCGACTCGCCGTTGAGCAGCAATCGACCGATGACGGACGTGTGAGACAGGGTGGACGACACGCTCGCCCGCAGACCTGCGCGCGCTCACAGTTAGAGAAGGAGCGCGTGCGCGCGCGCGGCCGGGGCACGGGCATCGCACCGGGGTAGAGGATCTTGGGGCCGAGCGCGGGCACGCCGTCCGGGCCGGCCGCGTGGACCGGGAGGGATACGGAGCTGCCCGCCGATAGACTGGCTCGACTGGCGCGCTTCTCGCACGCCGCCGTCTTGCCGGCTGCAAAGCAGAGTTGAACCTCATCCCGATGAAAATCGGCAGCGGAGGCGGCAAACGAACCTGGGCCGGCCGGCCGCCGTTTGTCGCGGCCCTCGTCCTCCTGGTCTTGGGCCGTCCCGCCGTCCGCCGCGACGCCAGAGAAGGCGGACGCCGTCTGCGCGTTCTGCTCGTCCACGGCTGCAAAAAAATACAAATGAAAAAAGCCCGCCGAGAAGACGCACAAGCCGCATCGGCGGAACGTTCAAGAAGAGACGCGGAGCGCGCGGGAACCGAGTTGCTGACCTTTCTCGGCGTGCTCAACGATCTGCCGGATGACCTTCTTCAGGCTATTGGCTCGGAGCATCAGCTGCTCGCGAGGTTTAAAGATGGGCGTCGCCGGCGGTGAGTCGGGGGCGGGGCACGGCAGCGCGCGGAGGAGGGGCAGCACCAAACCCAGGGGGCCGCCTTCTTGCGGGGGGAGAGGCGAGGCCGCTCGCCGGGACGCCTCAGACTCCTCGGTCAGGGTCCTCAGGAGGAGGTCCAGCTTTTCCTCCAGGAGGCCGCACTGCAAAGACGGCGGGAAGTCGGCGCCGCGCGTCCTACCGACCGGCGGGGCGGTCGCCCGCAGCCCTACCTTCTTAGCCATGATGTCGGACTCCCGCGAAGGCTCGGCGTTCCTCTCGTAGGCCTTCCCCACCCGCGCCACAAAGTCCTTCACCGTCTCGCACAGAACCCTGCGGGCGGGCGGGCCCATGTCAAGGACGAAGCCGGCGCACCGAGGACGGCGGGAGAAAATTGGCCCACTTGGCGGAAGAAAGGACAACCGAGTGCTGGTCCGACGTCAGTATCTTGGAGAGGTGAACTGCCACCGAGTCCTCGTAAGTCAGAATCTGCCGCACCTGGACGCACCGGCGACGGGAGGCGGTCAGCTACCGTTACTCCTCGGGAAAAATCAAATGACAGCATCCAAGCCCGATCGACACCGCGCGTCCGGGTCGCGGCGCTCGCGTGCCTTCCTGCGACTCGGGGGCGGGGCAAGAACCGCGCGCATGAAATCCGCAGCGGGAGGCGGGAGGCGACGGTCGGACCCCGACCCTAACCCCGGCTCCGCTTTTCCAAATTCGACACGTCTCTCTCATTCGTCCGCCCTCCTCTGTCCCGTTCCGCGCCGCCGATGTCCGAGACGGCGTAACGGTTCTTGTGCGCTTTTTCGCACGAGGAAGGCGGCGGCGCCTCACCTCCGACTCGTCGCCGCAGTTCTCGGCCGCGTCGGAGGCCGGGCTCCGCTGCGCCAGCTTGCTCTCGTAGACCATGACGCTCCACCTGCGAGCGCGTCGGCAACGTGGGCAAAGCCGGCGGTCGAGCCGCGGCCCCCGCCGCGCCTCACCTGTCCAGCATCTTGGTGCTGGCCCGCTCCAGTTTCTCCAGGATTTGAGGTAGTTGGGCATCGTCATCGCAGGCCGACCCCCAGCCCAGAACTCGGGCCAGGTCGTTGCCGGTCCCTAGAGGCAGAACCCCCAGCTGGCACTGGGACGCAACAGGGACGGACGGCGGCGTGAGCGCGACGCCGGGGGCGGGAAGACGCCCGAGAAGGTGGCTCACCTGTTTGTGCAGCGTCAGCGTGTCAATCTCAGACAGCACCCAACCCACGCTCCCGTCGCCCCCGCACACCAGGATCCTGAAGGTGTCGAACTTCTGGAAGAGGCGCAGCCTGGCCGGAAGCCGCGGCGAGACGCCGCACGTTAGCGGGACGCGCGGCCGCGTGGAGCCGAGCGCCTCACCCCAAGTGGGGTCCTCCGTTCATCAGGTCGAAAACCTGCGCGGGGTTGAGCAGCTGCTTGAAGCGGCGCAGGAACTTGACGCCCTGGTTGTCTCCGCTCTTGGAGTTGACGAAGACCAGGAGAGGGCTGGTGCAGGACGGAGGGCAGGATGCTTTCCAGAAACCTGCGGCCGAGCGGGACCGCGGCGTGAGGACTCGGCCGCATTGCGCGCAGTGGGAAACGGGAGGAACGCCGCCGAGTTTTTTCCGGGACGCGGCCCGACCCGTTCACGGCTTCCTTCCTAAAGGGGGTCTTGCCGAACGTCGCGCCAAAGTGGGAGTTTGTATCTTTCTGCTTGTGGGTTAGTAGGACACGGGTAAAGGGAGGACCTCCTCCTGCCCGTTTCCGAGCTCCGCCCTCTTGCGACACGCCCGATCTAAACGATTGCCACGGTCGGCGTTTGAGTCGGGCGCGGCGAGAGAGGCGCGCTCGCAAAACATCCGGGATATCGTATCCTCCCCGGGAACTCCAAAAGAACCCGACGGACGGCAAGGTCCGGGTTGCGGACGCGCCCCGGGGAAGGACGTCTTCCCGTCCCCGAGCAAAGTCGCCGCACGGGAGCGGCGCGGGTTAGGGGGTCTCACCGTCGGAGTCGATGCTGTTGAGCGCCGTGGGCGGGATGACGGACACTTTGCACTGGCCCAGCGGACACTTGACAGACAGATGCTCCCGGCAACCCGAGTGCACCTGAGGGAGACGGCCGGCGCGTTTACGGCGGGCCCGGCGCCGCGCCCCCGAAACTCGCCCGTCTTACCATGGCCTTGCACCAGAGACATCGCCAGTCTTGCAGCCGCAGGACGCTGCCGCAGGTCTTGTCGCAGGCGCCGCACTTGGCCGACACGGGCAGGTTTCCCTCCAGCCACTGGTGCGGCATCCACACCTGGCGGGCGGGCGGGCGCGGTAAGGGCTCCGTCGCCGGCGCGGCGCCGCGACCTTCCCGAGACTCACCCCGTCCTCGTCCTCCACGATGTCCTTCCCGACGGACGCCAGCGTCGTCCACTTGCAGTTGTTGGTGGCTCGGACGGCGCAACGTTTGTGCGCCTTGAATTTACACACTGGCCGCGCGCGCTGCGCGCGCACGCAAGTCAAGACCGCGCGCCGCTGACAACGTTCCTTAGTATCAGGCCAGCGGGGCCTCGGGCTCGCCTTTAGACAAGGGGAGCTCGATCGCTGAGCCCTCCGCACTTACCTTCGCAGGAGAGTCCGTGCGAGGTGACTCCCGACAAAGCTTCCCTGCACACGTTGCAGTAGGTGGGGCGGGCGTGCGAGCACGCGTACCAGTTGTGCATTCCGCTGAAGTGCTCCATGCTGTACTGGGTGGACTGCAAGACGCACAGAGCCGCTGAGGAAAGCGCGCCGCCGGCCGCCGGCCGCGTGCCGACCGCAAAGGAGACGGGCCGCCAACGATGAACCCTTCCGCCGAGCCGAGCCGCAAATCGGCAACGGCCGTTTGAAGGCGCGCGCCAACCTCGTAGTTTTGTCGGTTCTGGGCGCTCCGCAAAACCGAGATCCATTCCTCCATCTCCTTGCGGTTGTCCGCGCACAGGATCAGGCGCCGGCACGGAGTGATGACCTGCGTGCACGCGCGCGCGTTCGTTAGGCCGGCCGGCGATAAAAGTCCGCTACAATAGCCGAAAGAGGCGGAAAGACCGGGGGGCTGAGCTCGTCACGCCCGGGCCGGGCTAGGGTTGGTTAGTGGGGCGCGCTCGGCCGGGACTCGCCGTGAAGCTGTTGTTGACGTTCTTGGTGCTGGATTCGGCCACGCTGGCGTCCGTCAGGTCCACCTCGTCGAAGATGATGGACTGCAAGCGGGGGGCGCGACGTGAGCCGCGAGCGACGGAGGGCGGCGCCCGGCCCGATCTGCGCCCGGCCCGATCCGGCGCTCACCTTGGCGCTCTGCGCGTAGTAAAGCGTCCTCCCCCTCAGTTTGAAATAACGCCTCTTCCAGCGCTGGAACGAAGTGGTCTGCTTCATCAAGTCGCCTTCCTTCAACACCGTCTGACGCGGCGGCACAAGAAGTCAGCGGCAGGCGTGAGCCCAGACCCGGCCCGTCGCAGGCGGGGAAACGGCCTACTCTCAAAGCAAAGACAACTCAACTGGTGTCCACAATTCAAACCGCGGTAGCAAGCTCCACGCGCCCGTCACAGCCGCTGTATGGGGCGCCAAACTCTGCAGCGTGGCTTGTCCGAACGGGTTGACTCTCGGGGATTTTGACTGACGCCGCGAGGGCTTCGCATTTGATATTTCGAGTCAGGTCTACACCGTCGCTGACGAGCACGTTGATCTGCGAGTCATTGAAGGCCGTTCGATTGCATTTGGAGGGGCGGGTCGCCCCGACATCAGCGAGGAAGCGGATACTAGTAAACGTTTTCCACGACCTCCGGGCCTTTCATATTTTCATCGCTGTTTTGGTATTTACTGGGCAGGCGAAATCTGCCACTAGGGGAATCCGCAGGTGCCGTAGCCCACTCGGTTGCATTTGTTGCTGTGCGCGGTGGGACACTTGTCATTTAGTTTGTTTCTCTTAAGCCGAAGCCCCAAAACGGCGTTTCCGCTACGTGGCGCGGAGCCGCAAAGAAGAACAAAAGCCATTTCCGAACGCGCCGAGTTGCGAGACGGAGCGCTCCGCGAGCCGCGAGCCGCGAGCCACGAGTCGACCGCCGCCGCCGCCGGAACGCGAGCGGCGGCAAGCAGGCAGGAAAGGGCGAGGCTGCGCCTCGGGCCTCCGGCGGTAAATGACAAACGGCCGGCCACTCGGCGCTCGCGTTTCCGCTGCGCGCGCGTCACGCCGAGGGGCAAGCGGAGGCGGAGGCGACGCTTGCTTTCGGCCTTTCCGCTCGCGACGTTTTTCTTTTTATTGCAACAAGTGTCGTACCAAGTCGTTCCCGGGCGAGGGGCTCACCTTGCTGCGTATCTGACCGGAAGTGGACACTTTCCGGATGAGTTTTTGCGGAGCGCCCGGTTCCTGCTCCGGTTCGCTGTCCGACGACTCGTCCGGGCAGCGAGCGCCGAACAAGTCCGCCGCCATCCCGGCCCGAATCTCGTCTCGTCCGGATCGAGGGTCCTCCTTCGAACCTGCCTCCTCCCTGCCTGCATTGGCGGCAGACCACCCGGGCAGCGCGATGGAGGCAGGGAGGGAAGAGCGCCCCCCTGCGGCCGCTCGAAGCGCCGACCGTCACGGGAAAGGAAAGCCTTTGTCGAATCGACAACACGCGCGTGGACGCTGGGACGGGAGCAAGCCAGCGTTTCGATTTTTTTATTTTATTTTATTTTTGTGATTGTAAAGCAACCCCCCCCCCCCCACACACACACACACGCAGACCGAGAACAGCCGTCCGTGCTGTGAGCAGCACCTGTATTTGTCGCACGCAGGCACTGAACATTTGTCCTCATCATGCTTCTTGGCGCCACGTTCACATTCCGGTAATATCGTCCGTGTCGTTACACCCCATCGTTCCCCAATATGAGGCTTGCTGCCCGCCGACGAGCATTTTCCTGGGCCGGCCTCCGTGGCGGGGAGAAAATGTTGACGGCGTCAGCGCCCGTCGTCCAGCAGCCGGCAGTCCAAGTGGCGGGCGAAGGCGCGCAGCAGGTGCGGGGCGGCCTCCTCCACGCCGGCCCGCCGCCGCAGCTCCGCGCTCAGCGAGGTCACGCCCTTGCCCTCCAGGCCGCACGGCACGATGTGACGGAACCACGTTAGGTCCGTATCGCAGTTGAGGGCCAGGCCGTGCGACGTCACGTGGCGGGAGCAGCGGATGCCTGCGGGGGCGGGAAAAAAAAAGGAGGGAGAGCGAGCGGGTGGGGAAGGGGCTTGGGGGAGGACGTACCGATGGCGCAGATCTTGTTGTCCCCGACCCAGACGCCGGTGTGCGGGGACGTGGACGCCTCCACGCCCAAGGCCGCGCACGCCGAGATGGCCGTCTGTTCCAGCCGGGACACGTACCAGCGCACGCTCTGCGCCAAAGCCACGGGTCAGCGCGGTTCCGATGGAGGGTAGGCGGGCGGGCGGGCGGGCGGGCACCTTCTTGAAGGCGGCCAGGTGCAGGACCGGGTAGCAGAGCAGCTGGCCGGGGCCGTGGAAGGTGGTCAGGCCCCCCCGGTCGGCCCCGTGGACCTGCGCCCCCAGCAGACGCAGGCGCTCCAGCTGGGCGGGGGGGCGCCCCTTCTGCCGGATGCCGGTGGTGTAGACGGGCGGGTGCTGGCACAGCAGCAGCGCGTGGAGGGCGCCGCCGCCCGCCCGGCACCGCCCCACGTAGGCTTCCTGGACGCGCAGGGCTTCCCGGTAGGGCAGCAGGCCCAGGCGCACCACCTCCACCAGCGGACGCATGGCCGGCTGCCAAGAGCCGGACCGGAGCGGACGCTTTTCCGATCGGACGTCAAGCGACCGCTCGCTCGCTCCCTCGCTCGCTCGGCCTGTCCCTCGCGGAGCGCCGTCGTTCGCTCACGTCGCCGGATGAAAGGCCGCTCCAAAGTTGAATCGGACAGACGCGGGCGGAACTTCAACGAGGGCGACGGCCAAGGATCAAAATACGGTCGGAGTCCATCGAACGTCGCGCCTCGGGATTACGCTGCCTCGCGTCGTCGTCTTCGCAACTTCAAAAGCGTACAGAAAGATGTACAGCAGGCGGAAGATGTTTGAAACGTCTGTCTCTAATCCAGCCGCCTGAACTGGAATTTGAACATTAGCGTTGAAATTGTGGAACGCCATAACTTTTTTTTTTTTCGCCCGCGGCATGAACGACGCATCGCTGTGCTGCGAAGCGAAGCCATTGAAGGTGTACGATACAATGCAGATCAAATGATTCGTACTGTTTTAAGGCTTGAGCCAATCTTCCGCCGGATGCGCAAGGACCGTAGTGAGCCACGTTTAGAATGGCTAATCCGTATTTGCAGGTATGGAATTGCATTCCATTTCAAATACGGTGATATTGTAACGTCGCACGTTGCTTTGAAACGTCAGCAATAAGTCATAAATAATGGGTTGCGGTTTTGAAGCGACTTGCCCAACACCGTCGACTTGTAACGGTCGTGCAAAAGTTTGTTTTCCGGGGCTCGTCCTTGCGCGAGCGGCCAAGCATATTGATTTATTTCAAGTCGTATAAATGTGAACGTTGGCATGGAAGTGGTTGACTGGGGTGTTTTTACCTCCGACCTGTCAAGCCAGCCTCGGCGGACGATGTCAGGGGGCCGCCATTGTTGCTTTTCTTTTTCTTCGCTGGGATTTGTGGTAGCGTCGCCAAGTGGACGGGGGCCGTGTTGCGCGCTCGTCCTAATTTGCCCATTGGCGAATTCAAAAAATAAAATCGATTCAATCCATCTCAAAACACCTAAATGCAATAAAGCGATCATGCAGAGTCACAGTTTGTTTGTTTTTTGTATTGTTTTTTTTTTTTTTTTTTTGGGGGGGGGGGCGTCATTCCATGAAAAAAAGCAGCTGTTTCCCTACGGGGTTTCAAGGTAATTAAACTATGATGAAGGAACTTCGTATTAATGTGTCACGTTGAGACTCAAAAATACCGAGCCGGCGCCGGAAAAGTTCAAAGTACGAGGGTGATTTTTATTTTTGTTCTTTCATTCATCGTGGGTTCCGCATCGAGCTGCTTTTGGATCTGTTGTTTATTTTGCTAAGCAACACGGAAGAGCATCTTTTATTGCGAAGGCCAGGCCACGTCGAGACTCCAAAATATCGAGCTGGCACCGTAAAAGTTTAAAGTATGCGAAATATATTTTTCATTCCGCATCGAGCTTCTTTTTGATCCATTGTTTATTTTGCTAAGGAAGACGGAAGAGCGTCTTTTATTGTGAAGGTCCGGCCATGTTGTGGTCGAGGGTATTTTTTTTTACCAACCTTTATTGACACGCCAAATTGTACAAAAGCAAAACTAGTAAATGAAGCAGTCGAAAGACGCCGGAGAAGAGGAGCCGGGGTGCTTTTCGCTTGAATATCCAACGTCAATCGCCAAGGGAGACTTTGCGGCGCTTTTGGGAGTTTTGGGCGGTGAAAGGGCGGGGTTTGTTTGGAGGGCGAGGGCGAAGGCTAAGGCGAAGGCGAACGCTCGGCAGTCGGCGGCACCCAGCAGGGAAGATGGCGGCCGCGGGCGCGGGCGCGGGCGCGGGCGCGGGGTCTGGCCGACGCTCCAGGAAGGCGAGCGCCGCCGCGGGCTTCCGCTCTTCCCCGGGACTCGGAACCGCGTCGGCGCCGGACGGCCGCGAGCCCCCCGGCCCGAGCGGGACCATCCGGCCGCAGACGGAGGCCGAGCGCGGCGACGGGTCGGCGGCGGGCGGGGACGCCGCGGGCCCCCGCACTCGTGGCTCAGGTGAGCGTCGGACGCCGCTCTCCGCGCATCGGCGGCCTCGCTCGCGCGCCCCTCCGCCGTGTCGACGGGGGGGGAACTTGCTCGGACTTGTTGAGAGCCCGGGCGCTTCGGTGGGCGGAGCTCTCGAGGGGCGAGCAAGCCGGCCCGGCCCGGCCCGGCACGGCACGGCGCCGGGGAGAAAGCGACGAGAGGAATGGCAAAGCGACTTCGCCTTTTGCTCGCTCAACAGCCTTCGGACTTTTTGCCGGCCGGCGGTTGCCGCGCGTGCGGCGGCGCCTGCTTCGACGGAGTTGGCTTCAAACTTGTCAGCCGATTGGCGGAGGGCGGGCTTGGCTCTGTAACGAGACAACCGTGTTTGGGACTATCTCGGTTCATAGATTTCCGTAAAGCTTTGGGTTCGAGCGAGACCAAGGATTGCCAACGGCTGTTGTGTTCTGGCTGTTTGTCTGTCTGTGTGTGCGTGGTCAGCCGTGTTCGCGTGTCCGAGCGCGGTCCACAAGTCGACTGAGTGCTCGTCGTCGGATCTGGGCGTGAAGCACAAGGTGAGTGAGCCTTAGCCAAAATGTAGTCAAATAAATCAGTCACCCTCCTTTATTTCTTGTGGGTTTCTTTCTTTTTTTTTGGACACAGCTGTTGGCGTGCGAGGAGCGAGAGGACGTAAGAAGGAGGAGCCTCCGCAAAGACGACTGCGGCTCGCTCCGACGCGGGGAAGATTGGGTAAGTCCTCGCTTCGGAGAGCACCCAAACCCTTTGTGCAAAATCGCGGCCTTCTACTCGAAGCGCCGGGGCTGCGGGGCTGAGGCTTTGACGGCACGGACCGTCCCTCTGAGGTTGTGACTCGCGGGAGCGGACGGATTAGGCATTCGTTCGCTCCTGTGCCGTCCCGCTCCCGCGGAAAAGAATCTCGTCCCATCAACTGGTGGACTTTCGTGATAAACCATGAAATGGGGGGGGCGGAGGGGGGGTCTCGGGGTTCCCGTTCCACCCGCGAATTTGACTCCGGTTGAGGTTGACCCCTCGTTCTCTCTTGCAGGGCGTCCCATCCGACTCGGAGAACGAGGAGCCGGCGTCCAGAAGGCTCCGGAGGTTCTCGGCGTTCGTGAGGAGGAGCCGGACGTCGTCGGGCGTCGGCAGGTGCT
>NC_142379.1:2475000-2535000 GCF_059441005.1 Hippichthys cyanospilos
GCTAGCAGGAAAAGCACCTTAGCATAAACAGTGATAAATGGGAGAAAATATAAGATGTGGAGTTCACTAAATACACGATACGGTAACAAGAAAGTTAAGAAATAACCTCTAATTCAGTGTGACACAATATTTTATTCACATTTTTCACAAAGACACATTTCCCACATCTTGATGATGTGGACGATAAAAAAAACTGCATTTTGTCAATACCTTCAATTCATTCATTTGAATGTATTTCCAAACTATTTTTTTCAATAATTCTTTAAATACTTTCCCTTAATTCACATTTTTCATGTTTTTTTTCTACTTTATTATTTTTCAAAAATATTCATTGTCCTTGAGTCACCAAAATGATTCACCTCGGGAAATAACGGCGCGCGCTGCGATGCCGCAAAACGTGTTCCGTTTCGTTCCCGTCTACCCCGTTGAATTTTCTTCGTTTCGAGAGACTGAAAATGCCGATGGTGTGCGGATGGAAGCGTGCAGAACATTGAAAAATTGTTTTTCTTCTCGCTGCGGACGTGACACAAACGACGGCACGATGTGGTTTAGTTGAAGTCGGAGCTTCGTTTTGACAATTTGTCCGCTCGCATTCTTGCTAGCGCGGCTAATGCCCTTTGCATAGCGACATGTCTTTTTTGTTATTTATTTATTTTGCTGACACAAATTGAGACGCATCACGTCCATCGCGTGATGATCTCCCACCATCTGCGCCCCCCCCCTCCGCCCCCCGATAACGAAATCACGGAGCCCTCCCTGATGGATGCGCGGCAGACGGACGTAGAGAAAGCCGCGCGCATAACCACTCATCTTGTTTGGACGGTGACAGGAAATCCATGAGATCTCCGAAGAGGAGCGGCGGGCATCTGCTCGCGGCGCTGCTAATGGCTGAGGATAGCAAAGAAAAGCTCAATTTATAGATAACGTTACAGTCAACTCCTTTATCCTGGGGCCATGGATAGATACTCTTACCCCTCCCGCATATTGGAAACATTTCAAGTTATCCAAACATGTTTGGAAGGTCGACTTCAAAATAAACCCTGGGGTGCTTTTATTTTGAAGGAGATCCCAGCTGCCTTTTGTGGCATAGTAAATTGAACTGCTAATTATGCAAATGAAAGAAAATCCATGTTAAATAGGTAATGGTACCAAATTGGTACCAAGATAGTATAGTAAGTGCTGCGTATATATGACATACATGTATATAGAAAACATCATATATTAAAGTATAGAAAGGATTTATTTACCTTTGAGTGGCACTTGTTATGCCCATATTCCCTAGCCTAGGCTAGGCTAGCTTCGTATTTCTTGGTTATTTCCAGCTTCGTTTCCATATAAACCATCTTCTTACTTATCTCTTTAACATCACGAGCAATCTTGGCTAACCCGTTCAACTTTGAATTAAGCAGTAAAATGCACTATAAATACGCTTTTGTAACCACTCGCGCTCGAACAAAGCTTTAGTGTGCCGCCATTTTGAAACGAATGAGGCCGACCAATAGCAGACCAGCACTGTAGTGACGCGTTGCATGGAGGCATTGACGGCGACAGAAAATAAGTGCAATCAACTAAAAACGCTTGCCGATGGAGACAGAACAACACAAATACAGCCAAGCCCCTAGGGCCATGACAGTTGTTTTTTGTCACAAAACGGGGAAAATACCTTAGAGGGGACGAAAAACTTCAGTATTCCACATCGCAACATGAAAAAAACGTAAATCAGGGACGTTGTAACATGGGGGTCCACTGTATTTCTCTCTCTCTCTCGCTCTCTCTCTCTCTCTTATATATATATATATATATATATATATATATATATATATATATATATATATATATATGTGTTGTATTTAGTGCTAGCAACCTTGACTAGCACTAAATGCTAGCAACATTAGCGGCTAGCAGTGAAATGACTCACGTGACTTAGTTTCCCATTCCTACTGACCACTTTTTAACAAAGCACTTTCTCAGCTGTACTGTTTCAAGCAGCAATAATCGCCACTGTGCTTTTGCCATAAACTAAATGAAGATTTGGGGTGAAGCTGAAATTTCAATGTTTTTCCGAAGAATCAAAAAGCCAGCTACTATTTAAATTCGTCCAAAAAATGGATCTAAATGTGTTTGATTCATTCTTCAGTGGAAATGCGTTTTATTGTATTCTGGATTCATAATAGTTTTCTAACCAAGAGAGAAATACGTATATATTTGTTTTATCGTCATGCGAAAAGACGATTATTCGGTCCACACTTATTAACTTCCTTCCTTACTCGCCGCCTAAGCTTCCGCATATGTTCTCCCAAGTTTTCCTCCTGTCAGCGTGTTGTTGACGGTGACATCTAAAGCACTACAATTAGTAACGCGGGCGAGCTCAGCGGTGGAGCCGGCGTATGTTTTTTCGCTCGCCATTACCTGTTTGTTAGCGCTCCGACAAGTCCGGGAGAGGCGGTTGCTATTCCCGCGCCGAGCTTCCCCGCGGACTCGTCTAATGGTGCGGGAAAGAGTGGGCTGGGGGCAAACGTGTTGCTTGACTGCCTTCGTGACAAATTCTATTTGTATTTTTTTTTTTTTTAATATATGTATAGACAAATACTACTGGGCTGGAAATAGTGCAGCGGCGATTAGCCATAGGCGCCGCGGACCTAAGCGAGATGTAATGATTTATTTAGGGGGCCCATAGCTTTTGATTAATGTTGTCCAATCCAATGGCTCACACTTGGACGCTTTGCAAAGGGGGCTGCTGGGGGGGTGGGGGGGTCGGGGGGGTGGGATGTCACCACGCTTGATCTCGCCCACTTGTTTTCACATCACAGCCTGCTAGCCGCCTTGGATACAGCTGTGTGCGCATGCATGTAACATTGAAAAACAAGACTAATCCGCTGTTGGGTTATACAGTACTTCAGACAGTTAGTATTGCTTACTACCTCCACTATTACTCGTAGTACTAGTACTAGTACTACTACTACAACTGATTGTGCTCCTGACTCTTTTCTTCTATTACTACTACTACTAATTTGACTTCTTCTGCTTCTTCCTCTACTTCTACTACGAATTCTACTTTTTACTACTTTGGCTTCTTGTACTTTTTACTACTTCTACTTCTACTACTACCTCCGCTTCTTCCACTTGTTCCACTACTACTTACTTCAACTACTAGTGATACTTCTACATCTTCTACTACTAATTCTGCTTCTGCCTCTTTTTCTTCTACTACTAATTTGTCTTCTTCTACTTCTTCCTCTACTACTAATTCTACTTTTTACTACTTTGGCTTCTTGTACTTTTTACTACTTCTACTACTACTACTACTACCTCCGCTTCTTCCACTTGTTCCACTACTACTTACTTCAACTACTAGTGATACTTCTACATCTTCTACTACTAATTCTGCTTCTGCCCTCTTTTCTTCTACTACTAATTTGTCTTCTTCTTCTTCTTCCTCTACTACTGATTCTACTTTTTACTACTTGGGCTTCTTCTTGTACTTTTTACTTCTACTACTACTACCTTCGCTTCTTCCACTTGTTCCACTGCTACTTACTTCAACTACTAGTGATACTACTTCTGAGTCTTCTACTTCTTCTACTAATAATTCTGCTTCTGCCTCTTTTTCTTCTTCTACACCTAATTTGACTTCTTCTGCTTCTTCCTCTACTTCTACTACTAATTCTACTTTTTACTACTTGGGCTTCTTCTTGTACTTTTTACTACTACTACTTCCACTGCTTCATCCACTTGTTCCACGACTACTTTCTTCAGCTACTATTGATACTACTTCTGAGTCTTCTACATCTTCTACTACTAGTACGTCTGCTTCTTCTACTACTAATTCTAGCTTCATCTGCTTCTACAGTACTTTTTTGTCCTGCTAGTTCTACTCATTCTGCTTCTTCTATTACCTTAATTACTTCTACTACTTTTTTCTTCTGCTTCTTCTTGTATTTGTTATTTCTTCTGCTTCTACTTTTAGTACAACGACTTCTACTATAACTTTTCCTATGCTTCTTCTACTATACTTCTACTATTACTATGACTTTGATTACTTTTACGACATACTACTATTTCTACTACTTCTTCTGCCTCTACTACTTCCACTTCTGTTTCTTCTGCTTCTTCTTGTACTTCTCATTTCATTTGCTTCTACAACTGCTACGACGACTCCTACTACTACTCCTACACTCGTCACCTGTCTTTGAGAAATGTATTAAATACAGAAAAGCGCTTAAAAAGTGTGAAATGTTGCATGTTTCTGTTGAAAATGTCGAGATTCCAAGACTTTGCGGGAGTTGATTTTTCAGTTTGATGAGAGGTATACTTTGCGGGATGTAATAGTTGTGATGAAAATCAAATATTTCGATTGTTATGGTGGTAGACGCCATTGTGTTTTTCTTGCGGCAATGACTTCTTTGGCATTTTTAATGTTGTTTTTGCCAGTTGCCAATCGCTATTGCTCAGCTGCTCAAATAAAATAAAACGGATGAAACAATTTGCTAATGCTAGCCACCACGATGACATCACGGCAAATAATTAGTTAATGCACAATGTCCATGCTTGAACGTGCAATTCATATACGTGCTTCTTGAGGCGTTGGCCTGTTGGACATGTTGTGTTGTCAGTCAGCGCGTGGGGGAGGAAGATGCCTGCGCTAATGAAGTGCATTAGCTTAATTACTGGCCCAGAGAAGCGTCAGGAGGCTCGCACTGACGTGCGCATCTGCTGCAAAGAAAAATGGAAAAACTCCCTTTCTTCGCGCTGAATGCTATGGAAGGGCTTCTGTTCAATAAAAGCATGTGAAAGTTTTGCCCTTTTGTGGTCCGGGCGCCGTCCTCGCTTTCTCTCGGATAACTAATGAATCGCCTTTTCTCTTCCGCAAGTCAATAGGGACCTTTTTTTTTTTTTTTGCCGTGCTTTTAAATGATTGCAGCTAAATGACATCGGCGAGGTTCGGCTTTGTTTTTAGACTTCAGCCTTTTACTTTAAAAGCGTCATCTGAGGCTCGAATAATGGGAGCGCAAGTACCTTACATACCGGCAGTTGGATTTCATTAACAAAGTAAACTTCAACTCATTCGCTCTCATTTTTGCTTTAGGAGTCCAGACATTCAATGCTTATAAATATATATTTATACATACTGTATATATGTGTGTGTGTGTGTGTGTGTGTGTGTGTGTATGTATATATATATATATATATATATATATATATATATATATATATATATATATATGTATGTATGTATGTATGTATACATATATATATACATATATATATATATATGTATATATATATATATATATGTATATATATATATGTATGTATATGTATGTATGTATACATATATATGTATATGTATGTATGTATACATATATATGTATATGTATGTATGTATACATATATATGTATATATGTATGTATACATATATATATATATATATATATATATATATATATATATATATATACGTTTTCAGTCACACGTTGTCCTACGTACGACATTAGCATAATCTTATTAGCGCAGTTTAGGGAGGTCATCCCCCGAAACGAGTCCCCTTTTTTAATTTTTTCATTTTCGCGGCGAGCTAATTAGGAGGGAAGCGCCCCGCTCGGCCATCTGTCGCCGCGACTCCAGCGTGATATACAGTAGCGCTCCCGCCCGCAAAACACTCTCCTTGTCTGGGCTCCCGACCATGAAATATGCGCCGCCGAAGCGGGTTCAAAGCCGAGCGGGAAGGTAAATCAGCGCCCGGTGCACTCTTTGCAGATGGCCAATGAAAGATGCACATTATAAATCTAAACGAGCCCGTCGCTCGCTGGTTTACGGCGCGCGCCTTCTATCTCTGCCTTTCCTTTTTGGGCTTTTCCCGCGTGTCATAAACGCCTTTGAATTGTTTGAGCAGGTGAGAAAAGTGACAACGCCATATGACTAAATACTCTTTGGATTGTTTTCTTGGATTGGTTTGACACTTTTGAACTTTCGCATCGCTCTTCCACTTTTCTTTACCGCCAAGCTAAGCAATGTTAGAATGGAAGATTTTTTAATTCGTTTTCGCTCAGTATTTTTTAACTAAACAATTATAAATAAACAGTATTTGTTAACTTTTTCACATAGAGTGCTTATAAAAAGTCTACACACCCCTTAAAGGTGATTTTCTAAAAAAAAAGACTTATTTTTAATAAGTATTTTTAATGAGGAAACAATAATAAATAAACAATATTAATTGTTGGCCTACACATGCAGTGGGAATAAAAAGTTTACAGTCCCCTGACAGGTTTTTGTTAAAATACTTTTTTACACTTAATCGTTGTAAATTGTTATAATCGTTTTAAACAATAAGTTAAAACTATGAAAAAAATATTTTGTAGTACAGTTTATTTTTTTTTATCAGATTAGTCAATTTATCAAATGTTCTTAAGAACAATTGTGTATAATATAATAAAATATAAGAATAATATTTGTTAACTTTTTCACATAGAGTAGTTATAAAAAGTCTACACACACTATAGGTTATTGTCTTAAAAAAAGGCACATTTTTAATTTAAGTATTTTTAATGATGAAACAATATAAATAAACAATAGTAACTGTTGCCCTGCACATGCAGTGAGAATAAAAAGTTTACACATATTTTTGCTAAAATATTTAACCTAACTACATTATAAATCGTTATAATCGTTATAAACAATAAGTTAAAACGATGAAAAAAAAATTGTAGTATAATTTAATATTTTTTGTCAGATTAGTCAATTTATCAAATGTTCTTAAGAACAATTGTGTATAATATAATAAAATTTAATATGCATGTTTTTTTAGTTTTTAAATAATGATAAATCATAGAAATATATATTAATAGTAAAAATAATAATACAGATGAAAATATAAGTGTCCCTTATATTTTGCCATTTGCCTGCACAGTATGTATTTCTCAGTCGGCTTTAAGATGACGACGTTTTTCGTGCGTCCCGTTGTAAAAGACACGTGCAGCCATTTTCGTGTTGCTTGGTAAAACCGATGTCAGATTCCTTTTTTAATTTTTTTTTAGTCCGTCTAACTTTCCTTGGGATGCTACCGATTGAGTTTTGTGGAAGTTGCGGGTAATCTAGGGCAGCTCGGGGCGCCGATCTTATTGCGTGCCAGCCTCATGCATTTTTAAAAGCGTATCGCTGAAATGGCCCCTTCTTGCCTTCCAGACGCCGTCTTTCAGAACCACCCTCGTTTGCGCACGCCCCCCCTGCCCCTGTCCCACTCCCATTCGCCCAATCACCACCAGCACCATGCGGCCTCCGTCAACTCCTTGAACCGGGGCAACTACACGCCGCGGAGCAACCCCAGCCCCGCGCCCACCGACGGCGGCTCCTCGGCGCCCCCGGACGCCGGCGTCCCCGATGCGGGCGGCGCCCCGGACAACTGGCTGCTCAACAGCAACATCCCGCTGGAGACCAGGTACGGTGTCCGAGATGACGGACCCACATTTTTATTAGGCCCGATTATTAGTTATTTTCTTTGTACTTCAGTGTCGTATACTTGTCTTGTTTTACTGTTTCTTTTGGCCAACTTATTTGTAGTTTATTGATTTGTGAGCATTTATGCTTGTATTTTAGGCTCGGCATAGATTTTTATACGTGTGACATCGGATCGAAAGTACAGCACATTTGATTGAGCCTAGTGCAATAAAAAGTGCTCAGTAGGAACGGCAATCGTCAGGTTGTCAGCATCAGTTTTGCAGCTAATTGCTAACGTTGTAGCGGCTAATGGTAACAGGTGTCTATGGTAATTTAATTAGTGATTTAAACATAGCCAGCTATTAAAAAAAGAAATAGTATGTATGTGAGTGTATATATATATATATATATATATATATATATTTTTTTTTTTTTTAATCCAAATAGCAAAATCTAGCATTTATAAAACATTTCAATCGACAAATTTTCAGCATATTTTATAAAATGTCATTCCGTCGCATTTCCGTTCGCATTTTGTAGTACTCTATTTTCTGTCGAATGAGGCGCCATCAATTTTTTCAATAGCTGACAGTGCGCCTTATAATCCAGTGCGCCTTATACAGTGCATAAACAGTGCAAAAAAGTTTTGTTTAAAAAAATATATATTTTAATTGAAACATAAATATATTCTTTTAAACCTTCCCTTTAACGTATCTTCATCTTATGGATGCAAGTTGCAACCCCTGCCACTACTGTAGCTTCTATTCTACGCGCCTTATAATCCGGTGCGCCTTATAGTGCGGAAAATACTACTTTGAAAATGCAATGAAATGAGGCCCGCCCCGCCAGCTAGGACATCAAGTCTTCCGAAAGTGCCCAACAAGAGAAGGCTGCTGCTTTTGGGCCCGTTGTTTTTGTGTCGGTAACCGTGGCGACGTGCTCAATTATAATCACATCGGACGAGGAACGATAAGCGGCGGCGCCTCGTAGTCACGCCGCGTTAATCAGCGACGCCGCGTACGTTCATCCGTTGGAGACCCTCGCGTCGAGTGCGTCCGGTTGGCCGTCGTGGGGATTAAAGTGGCCCCGGTCTCGTTATTACCACTCCAGACCAAATCAGGAGAAGCGACCACTCGCCTTGCCTGATTAACGTAGCAACGCATTTATTATTGTGGATCCCAGCACTTGATTTTAGCGTTTTGCGCAGCTTTGGAGTGGCGCGTGGCGTGTGTTCAAATCCGTCGTTTTTTAAGTTGGCAACTTGAGAAAGAAAATTCTTCAACCGCCGTAAAGTAAAAAAAAAAATTAAAGGAGTTAAAGGTTGGATTTAACGCCGCATGTACAGCTCGAGTTTCCGATTTTAAAGGAGAAAAATACATTTAAAAAACACATAAATTTACAGCCTTTGTTTTTTGTACAAGGCACTTTACGAAATATTTCTAAGGTGTTTGGATTTTATGCCGCATGTACAAAGTAAAATTTTCACGATGAAATGGAACGAACGAGAATCGTCAAAGCTCATCCGTCGTACGTTTATTTCTTTTTTATTCTCGCCATAAAAAAAGTCAAACCCCTTTCGGAAAACTTTGCACGCGGCCATTAACAAGCTAGCTGCTAGCGTGACAACGGCCGTCGGAATCCAAATATGAATTCCGCGGCATTCAGTCCCATTTTGATCTCGTATCGAGCCAGGACTTTTTTTTTTTTTTTTTTTTTTTCTCGCCTTCCTGGGCCCAGGTATGCGCGCTCATTAAAAGTTGGATTCCTCTCCCGTGAAAAGACATGAAAAGCGCGCCTTTTCTCCCGGAGCATGCGGATGACGGTCGGCTGGTTCGTCGTCGTCCGCTTGCGGAACGGAGCAGGCCGAGCGGCGGGGTTTAGCATGAAATGAAAACGCGCTTTATTTTGTGCACAACCTTCATTAAGGCCGCTTCCTCATGTGTAAGCAATCACAGTGACAAGCTGCTTTTGCCAATCTCGTCCCTGCAAAGCAACGGCGATGCTAAATATGTGCCTCCCCTCCCACCCGGTGTCTCCCAATGTCCTCTCAATTTCCTTTGATGTCCTGTATCCGGCTTCCGTTTTGTTCGTTTTGTCCCGAGTCTCATCCTGTGCGCCAATATTTATCCAATGACCTTCGTTTTTGTACCCCAGTTTATGTCCTTCGTGTTCCCTTGTCTGCACGAGTGAAAAACGTACCGTATTTTCCGCACTGTAAAGCCTTAATTTTTTGAAAAAGCTGATGGTGCGCCTTATAATCAGGTGCGCCTTATATATGGATCAATATTGAGATTGGACTGATAAAGTAAGCTTGACCCGTTTCTTTTGTGTGTTTACAGTTGAACAAGGTTGCTCATATTGACATTGAGTTTGTATGCTATGAGAGTTTAGAGTTATTATTTGAGTTATTATTATTACTTTGAGTATTACTATATTGGGATTGAAAAAGTTTTCAAATATGTCATTAATTGAGGGCGCGCCTTAAAATCCGGTGTGCCTTATATATTGAAGATGTTTTCAAATGTGTCATTAATAGAGGGTGCGCCTTAAAATCCGGTGCGCCTTATATATTGAAGATGTTTTCAGATGTGTCATTAATAGAGGGTGCGCCTTATAATCCAGTGCGCCTTATAGTGCGGAAAATACGGTATACATCCTCATGGCTTTGTTTACTGATAAAAATCGCTGCTACACAATTCCGCATCATGGAGTGTTCTCGCAGTACTTCGGGCGGGCGCTGCTGTAAAGTGACTGTCTTTTGGGGGGGATACACTGTAGTATCCATCTTAAAGTTGCTAGCGACACGTTGTCCGGTGTCTCCGAATGTCCTCTCAATTTCTTTTGACGTCTTGTATCCGGCTTCCGTTTTGTTCATTTTGTCCCTAGTCTCATCCTGTGCGCCTATATGTATCCAATGACCTTTGTTTTTGTAGCCCGCCGTACCCCTTCATATGTCCTTCATATTCCCTTGTCTGCACGTGTGAAAAACTTACATTCACACGGCTTTATTCATCGATAAAAACGGCTGCAACTGAGCGTGGGAGAGTTATCGCGGTACATCGGGGGGACGCTGCCGTCAAGCGACCGTCTTTTGGGAGAGGGGGGGGACACTGCAGTAGCCATCTTAAAGTTTTCCTGTTTGCTAGTGACACGTTGTTCTTTTCCAACCACAACCTCACAAGGAGCCCGAATACTCTAATGCTTATCAGAGAGGAGCGAGACGCTTGCAGATCGGGGCAGGGCTCGTACAAAAGCAGGTACGCCAGCGTGCCCGGCGTGGCGGGGGGAACCTGGCTTCTGTGGTAGTAGAGTAGTCCCATAAGGTGTTTTATGTCCCACGCTGTGTGTCCTTGTGGAGCGGGAGACGGTTATTTTCTGTGCTTCCCCCGCACGCGCATCTCACCAACGGCTTCATCTCCATCTCTCCATCTGTGTGTAGAAACATAGCAAAGCAGGCATTCCTTGAGACTTTACAGGACAACCCCATTGAGATGGACGTACTGGCGTCGGCGCGCCGCGACGCCGCCTACAACGACGGGTAGGTGGCATGCTAGCCCCGCTTCTGTCGCCAATGCCTTGCGCTATGTTTCCATCAACATCCTCTGCTCTCGAAATGGCATCGCCACGTGTGTGTGTGTGTGTGTGTGTGTATTTGTGTGCCAGAAGCTCAATCCGTCCCCATTGTAGCCTTTTAGCGGATAATGAAGCGTAATCGCTAACTTAAGAGGCCGTGCAAAACGCACCCCGCATGTCCGATTGTGAAGCACATTATTTGCTCTTGGACAATCGGTGAGGAAAAATAACGATACCTAGAAAGACTCTCAGTAGAGCATGAATCTCTGCCAAGGATGAGAAGTCATGCCAGACGGCTGGAGATTGGCCCCTCGGGCTGAGCGGCGAGATGGATGCCGTAATAAGAGAAACAAACCACCAAGAAGAAGAAAAAATCATTCCCGTTGATACGGTTTGGCTCCAGACCTCTAGGTGGCGGTAACTAGACGTTTGATGGCGTAATGTTGCTTTGTGTTTTCAGAGTAAACTGCCAACAAGTTTAACCCTTGCGGCATTGTTATAAGTTAAGGAAATTCCTTTTTTTTATGTTATCATAAAAGAAACAATGGGAAAAAAACGCTAGGGAGCTGAAATTTCCAGCATATGATTAAAACATGTACAATTTTCAAAAGCAACGATTCGGACACATCTTTGTGATTCCAGCTGGACGTGCGAGATTTTGTGTACAAAGAGAATCATTGTCCAAATTTTGGACCATATAACACCATTAGAATTACAATTTTTGGCATGTGTTTATATAGAAGTTATGAACTTGATTTTCCTGCGATTTTTGCAACATTCTGCTGAGTGGCAATCAAAATATGTCAGCAAACAGCAAATTCTTGGTTGACTTGTGTTTCACCCCAAGAGGGTAGGTGGCGGTATGGACTAGTTAAAATGTCACTTCACAGGCTACAAAGACAGACCATAACATTTTTAAATTTTTTGTGGGCGTTAATAAATACTGTATGGATATAACTGATGCCACTGAACAATTTGAGTCTTTGAAGGAAAAAAATATTCATAATGAACTTTTCTGCCTTTAAACACATTTGCAAAACTAGGGAAAAATGCAATGTGTCTAGGTTGAAAAGTTTGTGTGCACAAGGGTTAAAAATAAAATTTTGGTTGACATTTACATTTATCATAACAGAAAATCAAACAAATCCAATTTTTCACACCCAAGCCAGCTGGTAGCTACGACACAAGGTGACGTAGCTGAACATAAGTGGCCGTAATCCACTTAACAAAATTCCTAGATCTGCACCTTTATCCCATTCCGGAACCAATCAGCTAATTGGATTTTGCACTTAAGTAGTTTTGATGTGCATGTATAAACACCGGCGATAAAAACCTTCCCTTCCTCTCCAAACATGATTATACGAAAATAAAAAACAAATATGTGACAATACAAAGGAAAAGTCCTAAGGACCCAACTATGGAATATCACAGGAAGTAGGATATAAAAGCTTAGAGCCGCCATTTTGAATCACTGGTAAGCTATTTTTAGAACATAACGTCCCGTCATCATCGTCGTCTTCCATGTGTGCCAAAACGAAAAAAAATAATCACCTGGCATCTAAATTATCTTCAAAGCGGTGACTCGTTGACTCAAATCACAGCGTAACCAATTGTATTAAGAAAAACGATAGCTCATTACCGTGAAAGAGTATGAACTAATTTTCAGGGTCCCAAACATAGCTCCGCCCAAAACCTATTGCGCAGCCTGGAAAGTTAGAACACGCAGAACATGGTGCCACAGTTCCAAGACCAAGTTCCCCACAAACTCTTAAAACAACATGTCAGTTTGTGTATGGTCTTTTTTTACCATAGATGTCAAGAAAAATAGCTGTCATAACTCCTCAAGCGCTACCGCTACGTGCCCACCCCGCCCCCGTACTTAAAGCTAACACATGTTCTCAGACGCGTCCTTGGTGGCACCTTGTAATGTTGCGTTTAATCACGTGCGCCTCTTGTAAACGTGTCGGTAAAAGATCCTTGACAAGGAACGGCAGCATCTGATGGACCTCTACTTCGGCTCGTCCGATGTAAAAGAAAAGATGGAAAAGATGAGACTTTGGTGATTCAGGGCTATACAAATAAAATTGGATTGATTGATTGATTGAAATAGGTAGCTAGCTTGGTAGGTAACTAGCTCACTGCTTGCTAGGTAGCTGCCTCTCTCGCCAGGCTCATAGATAGCTGGCTTCCCTAACTAGGTAGCTAGGTTGGTTGGTAACTAGCTCACTGGTTAGGTATCTAGGCAGCTGTCTCGTTAGCCAGGTAGGTAACTAGCTAGCTAGCTCACTAGCCAAGTATATAGGTAGCTGTCTCTCTAGCCAGGCTAATAGACAGCTGGCTTTCCTAACTAGGTAGCTAGTTGGTAGATGACTAGCTCACTGTAATAAGTCTTTAGGCAGCTGTCTCGCTAGCTAGGTAGATAGGTAATTGACTTTTCTAACTAGGTAGCTAGGTTGGTAGGTAACTACCTCACTGGTTAGGTATCTAGGCAGCTGTCTCGCTAGCTAGGTAGATAGGTAGCTGGCTTTCCTAACTAGGCAGCTAGTTGGTAGATGACTAGCTCACTGTAATAAGTATTTAGGCAGCTGTCTCGCTAGCTAGGTAGATAGGTAATTGACTTTTCTAACTAGGTAGCTAGGTTGGTAGGTAACTACCTCACTGGTTAGGTATCTAGGCAGCTGTCTCGCTAGCTAGGTAGATAGGTTGCTGGCTTTCCTAACTAGGTAGCTAGTTTGGTAGGTAACTAGCTCCCTGGTTAGGTAGCTGCCTCGCAAGCCAGGTAGATACGTAGCTGTCTCGCTAGCTAGCTACATAGATAGCTGGCTTTGCTAGCTAGGTTGATAGGTAACTAGCTTGCTGGTTAGGTAGGTAGTTAGCTGGCTCGCTAGCTAGGTACTCATTCTATGAAATGAGAAGATTCGGCACATTTAAAAAAATATTTCTGTGAAAATATTGCTTTTCGCGAAAACGCCGAGTATTGCTGCCTTAGTGCGTTTTATATCTAACGACTAATCCGGCAGCAGGGTTGCCATGGCGACGGTACAGAGTGTGCCTGGGAACACAATTGCACTTGATAGACAGCCCGCGTGGACATGTACTCACGTCACTTCGCTCCCCGCAGGCACTTCCTGTTCAAGCCCGGCGGTACCTCGCCCATGTATTGCACCACGTCGCCGGGGTACCCGCTGACCTCCAGCACGGTGTACTCGCCGCCCCCGCGACCCCTCCCCCGCAGCACCTTCTCGCGGCCCGCCTTCAGTCTGAAGAAGCCCTACAAGCACTGCAACTGGAAATGCGCCGCCCTCAGCGCCATCTTGGTTTCCGTCACGCTGCTCTTCCTGCTGGCCTACTTTGTCGGTGAGTCTCGGCCTCGGTGCCATGGCGGGCCGACCGGTCGCCGACCAATCACGGGCACACGCTCTGTAGGAAAACAAGCAAAAGCTGAAGCCCGTATTCAAACCCCAAAAATGTACACAATTTTCAATTACATATATATATATATATATATATATATATATGTATATATGTATATATATTTTTTTTGGGGGGGATGTTTGATTCCTCTGTGTATGTCCCTTTTTTAAAGGCACCTTTTTGCAGTGCGCAATCCGTCGCTTTGTCCCCAGCCAATCACCTTGGCCGTAATAATGTTGTCACTTGAGAAAAGTGCAATCAGCGTTCTTGCTGATGTCCGCTGGTCAGATAAGAAAAGACTTGCACATTTTTATATTTCTTTTTTTTTTTAATAAAATTCCCCCCAACCTGCGCGGCCCGGCTGGCTAAAGGCTATCTGGGTGCTATTAAATCAGCTCTTCCCCTTTTGGCCAGCCCATAAGTGAATTACACACGGGTAATGTACGCTATCATTTATCTCTATGATCTATATTTAATACGCTTTGCACACCTGTCTAATGGTTGAAAAAAGGCCAAAAGGTGGCAAGAAAAAATAACTCTAAATGTCTCTAAATGTTGTGTATGTATATATATATATATATATATATATATATATATATATATATATATATATATATATATATATTTTTTTTTTTTTTTTTTTTTTCCCAAAATACATTTAGCTGACATTTTATGTTAGCGTTAATAATTACTAGCTTGTTTGCGTTAATAATTACTAGCTTGTTTGGTTTCCTATAATTAATAAGAAATCATTTTTATAATTTGGCAAATTATTCTTAAAATTGGAGGGGACTTGCGTACAAATTTTCATGTCATGCTCCGCCCACATTAGATGGAAAAAAACTTGTCAGGGATGAATTAAAGTTCGTCATTGAACGAGCAAGAAAAATGAAAGGATTCATTTGGCGCGGAATAATGAAAGTTATTTAGCTAATCATCTCATTTTTGGCGCAGGTGTAGCTGATATTATGGACACACAGTACAAGATTAGCCAAGTGGGCGCACAAATGATTCGGGCGAGACAAATTAATTTTTCATTGCGGACGTTTTGAATAGATATTATGCCATAACAATCAGGGGAGGCAATCAATTTCCGGCTCTTTCTTCCCCCCGAGGATCAAACGCACTCAAATCTGCATTAATAGTAATCCGTTTTCTTTAAAAATTCATTATTTTGTCAAAAGATTATTAGCTACGTTCTGAGGCCGGCGGTGATTAAAGATAATTCTGCGGGATTTCGGGAGAACGATAGTGGATTTCGGGGTTCCTGGCCCCGAGCCCCGTTTCATCGCGCCGCGTAATTATATAAAATAACTGAGGCCATCTCCAGGTGCGTCGAAAAACAGGACGCCGAGGTTCACCCCGATCGGCGGCCGCGTTTAATTAAAAGACTGATGTGAAAATGCTTTTGTTTGGAGTGCAATTAATTGCGCAAGCTTGTAATTGGGGGAACTGGAGGCGAGGTGTCTAATTAAGCCAATTAGGCCTCCTGATGCATGTTGCCGCCCGAGAATTGCTTTTGTTTGCGCCCCGCTTTGCGGGCGGGACTCGATAAAGTTCGCCGTGAATCTTCAGTCGCTGGGCGCCCATTAAAAACTTCACAATGACCGATTTGAATTGTGCTTAGAATTCACACGCACGTTTCATTACCTGCCACCACACGTACATTTACGCACGTGTCAAGTGCAGTGCTTTAGATATATATATATATATATATATATATATATATATATATATATATATATATATATATATATATATATATATATATATATATACGTATAAATATGTATGTGAGTATATATGTATACATGTGAGTTATACATATAAATATGTGAGTATATATATATATATATATATATATATATATATATATATATATATATATATATATATATATATATATATATATATATACATACATATATACATATATACATATTTATGAGTACGTATAAATATGTATGTGAGTATATATGTATATACGTATAAATATGTATACGTATCTACATATATTTACATATATACTCACATTTATGTGAGTATATACATATAAATATGTGAGTATATATGTATATACGTGTGTATATATATATATATATGTGTGTACTGGCTTATAGTCTGAAATTCATTTAAAAACTTGTCTTTTTGGACAGGTATAATTTAAAGAAACTTTAATTGGAGGAAAACCCTCACATTTATTTTAAAGGTTTGATCTGTTCAAAGAGAAATTAATAGCTCGCGCAAAATCAACAACAGCCATTCATCGGTCGGGCAAAATCGACGCCAGTAAAACCCGAATTCCAAACGATGAATCTAATGTCGGCCGGCGAGTTCAGATGTCCCTCTGCTAATTAAAAGCGCGGTAAGAGCAAAAAAGTTGGCCGTCGCCGAAGTCACGGCATCAAAGGATGCCGGGCGAAAGCGGCCGAGTGGTCTTTTTCTTCGGCGTCCCCTAATTGGCACCCGGCGTGACCCGACTTTCCTGCCAACATGTAAGCGAAAGGAGGCCACAACATGCGGCGGGAAACTCTTGACAGGTCGAGAGCGCAGCTTGCCTCCGTCTCTGGATGTCTCATTAGAAGTGTCCAGTTAGTCCTACAAAACCCTTTCCGTGTCATCGCAAAGTTTTTACCCCCCGGAGGTAAAAAAAAAAGCAAGAAAATAGGGCGTCTCTTTCGGCCGGGTTCCCATCCTCCCGCCGTCGGAGGCCTCGGGGACGGACGGGATGAAGAACGGACGCGTTACTAGGACGCTTGGAACGAACGCCGACTTTGTGCGTTTTCCTCATCTTGACGAAAAGCGCCCAATGACTACTTGTTTATTACGTGAGCTTTTTTTTTTTTTTTTTTTTTTTTTTTTTTTATATACCAAAATCGTTGTATGGAGGACAATAGAAACCTATGGTAATTAGCTAATGTGTTTTATAACATTGTATATAAATATTGAAAATTAGTCACAAAATAGTATGGTAAGTGCTTTTTACTAATTGGAAAGAATTTGGGGAAACTATTGCCCCCCAGCGGAACTTAGAACTTCTACAAAACAATCAAGTTGCTTCGTTTTCCATTTGGTTTGCTCTTAATTTGAAAAGAAAAACGAATTGTTCCTGTCACAGCAGTAAAAAGTAATCAGTTCGATTTGCTGTTCAACATTGTAAAATTGATTTTCTTCCTCCCATTGCTATTTGTGATTTTTGTTGTTATTAAAATTCACACAATGAAGCGACACAGCAGCGAAAATCGGTCATTTTTCTTCCTCACAAATTTGAGACGGCGACGTTTTGCCAGAAAAACATTTTCAGCCTTGTTGTGTGTCAAAACAAATCAAACGACGACTAAAGCATAATCACTTTGCGTATGGCATTCGGTTGTTTAATGTACTTTTTTTTTTTAGCACCATTTATGTAAATGAATCACGAGAAAGTCGAAACTTTGAAGCGAGAAGAAAGTAGTCAAAAAGATCAAACTGTGAATGTTTTGTCTGCGAAGTCATGTAATGACAGGCGCACTTAAAAATGCCTTCAAATTAAACGTCAACCAAACAGGGAGCGTCTCTCCCTTAGCGCTTGATTATTTTGAATATAATTATTATATATTTGTACCTGAAATGAATAAAAAATGGTGGTTTATAAAACGCAAATTTTGAGAAATTTGAAAGCTTTTCGGTGCGGATTATAGTGCGGAAAATTTAGTAAGTGCATTTTTGAAATTTTCTAAATGAACAATGTGCTTGTCGACGAGAAGACCTTAAGACGAGCGACAAACCAATAAAATGGCCGTATTGAGTTCCTGGGTCTTTTTTTTTTTCTGCTGACTGTTGAATTCCAACGTTTTTCTTTTTGCCTCGCTAAGCTCATCTTGTCCATTCCGGTATTGGTGATCTGTCACCCCCCCGCTCCCCCTCCCCCCCCCACTCTTTATTTCCCCCTACCACCCCTTGTCCCCGCACCGCCATCGGAGGACATTTCTTTTGTCAAACTTGTAAAATCCCCGCACGCTTCACCCATTGAGTTTACGTTTTGTTTCCAAGCCGCCATATTCATTTTCAAAGGCAGTTTAATTGACTGAACTGAAAGCTGCCGTTCCTACTGATCACTTTTTCATAAAATGCACTCAAGTATGCTGTTTTAGCTAGCAAAAATTTAATAAGCATTGAAATATCCTGTTTTCAAGCATTTTTTTTTTTAATTATGTTTAAACATTTTTGCTTTTCATCGGGGGTGAGCTGGAAGGCGCGGTCATCCGTCCACGTCAACGTCAGCAAGCAGACGTTGTCGCTCGAGGTCAGCGCGGCGCTCGGATTCCAAAGCTCAGCAGAATTTGCCGTTAACCATTAAACCGTTTCTACGGTTTTTTTCACTCACGCCAGTGGAGTTAAAAGCCTTTGCTTTTACTCAAGCTCCACTTTTTATCAAAGGGTGACAATGTTTCATTTGATTCTATGATATCGTCGCACTCAATTTCCTCAGTGGAGTGACAGGAGTAGCTTTTTTAAGCATCGAATTAGCAAACGTGAAAGATAGCCCAAATATATTTATGCTAACAGAGTGTTGACATTAACTCTCTCAGTGCCATGGAGAATTCTCGTCTTTTAAAATAGAAATAACGATAATAAATAATACAATTCTTGTCATTTACGGAGGGTAGCTGACACCCTTGACTAATGCTTACCTAATACAGTGGACCCTCAGGTTACAGCGTCCCTGGCTTACATTTTTTTCATGTTGCGATGTGGAATACTGAATTTCTTCGTCCCCTCTAAAGTATTTTCCCCGCTTTGTGACAAAAACAACTGTCATGACCTTAGGGGCTTGGATGTATTTGTGTTGTTTTGTCTCCATCTGCAGGCGTTTTTAGGTAATTGCACTTAATTTCTGTTGCCGTCACATGACGGAGATGCTGGTCTGCTATTGGTCGGCCTCACTCGTTTCAAAATGGCGGAACGGTAAAGTTTTGCTCTAGCGCGAGTGGTCACAAACCCGTATTTATAGTGCATTTTATCGCTTAATTTAAAGTTTTTTGGGTTAGCCATGGGTCCCAAGATTGCTAGTGATGTTAAAGAGAGAAGTAAGAAGATGATTTCTATGGAAACGAAGCTGGAGATAATCAAAAAATGCAAAGCTAGCCTAGCCTAGGCTACCCTTACCAGGGATTATGGGCATTGTAAGCGCCACTCGAAGGTAAATAAATCCTTTCTATATTTTTCATTTATGATGTTTTCTGACTTACTATACTATTTTGCTAGCATTTTTTAAATCTGTATGATTGATATGATTTCGATGTTTTTACCCGGGGTTCTCAACGCATTAGCTATTTAAACATAGGTTCGGATTGCCCGCCATACGGTGAATTTGTCTCACGCGCCCAACCGCGGAACAGGTTCGTAACACGGGGGTCCACTGCATAAGCCAGTCTAGCACTGCAGCGCTAACCGTGGTTATTTTCTTAGCTGACGGAAACGCTCTTGCCGTGTCTCCCCTTGCAGCCATGCACCTTTTCGGCCTCAACTGGCACCTGAAGCCCACGCAGCGACAGCTGTACCACGTGACGGACGACAATACGAGCGGCCCCCCTTTCCCCACGGACCTGAGCTTGAGGCCGCTCGGCAACACGGGCGTGGAGGTACCCGATCGCAGAGGCAAAGACGACAGTAAGTGCGCCTTTCAAGCGCTTTATCGCAAGGGCTCAGGCGGGAAGTTTTGCGGGCGGACAAAAGTTTGTCTTGACATTTACGGCCAGTTTGCTTGGCGCTTCGGTGGCACGCGGCGAGATCTGCATTGTAATCCTGTGAAAGTGCTCGTCAGTGGGAAAGCCTTATTTGTTCCCGGAGGGAGAAAAAATATCCCGGGGCTACGACCGTAGGGGCGGGCAGGAGGGGGGGGGGATTAGCCGCTCGCCCACCCTTCGTAACGGATGCCATCCTTTCATCTCCTCCGCCCGCGCGGCCGAGCCCGGCGGCCAACGCGAGCATGTGCTCGCCCCACGGTACCGACGGCTCGGCTCCAGGAAACTTTTCCCGCTTGCGTTCCGGGGGCCAAAACGTAGCCGTGCCATTCGCCGCCGAGGTAGCGAATGGGGTCATTAGCATATAGACGAATCCCGCACTTGTCTTTTTTCATCGAACGCGAGGTAGAAAAGTGCGTTTCGGCCGGCCGCGGAAAAAAGGTCCGAGCTCGGCCGCCGGGGATGGGAAATCGATAGTTTTTGGAAGAGGTCTCATTCTGGGGCCGCCGTCGCCGGTAACAATGACGAGCTGTCTCTGTCTTGTTTTGCCGCCGCAGCGCAAGCGCTACACTTACATGGAACTCCGCCAAATCACCTAATTGGCTTGGCAGTGACTGATAGGGAAGTCGGCCAATAACGTGACTCAAATCTGCCTGTTATTTGGCTGTCCGACCTTACGGGAACGCGCCCGACTTAACTCAATCGCCGCTAACCTTTTATATCGTGTTTGTGGGGCCACGGAATATTGCGATTCGTAACGTCGTCATGCGGGGAAAAGTAAGACAGCGTCATTTGTTTTGCACGTTTCATACACGTGATCATTCAAACGCAGCAAAAAGTGCCGGAAGAAATACGTAATATAAAAAGTAGTTCAAAAAGGAGGCAAATTTTCTTGTTTCAAGCAAAAAAATCTGACAATGGGCTAAGATTTTTTTTCTTGCCGAGAAAGCCAAATTCCGATGTGTCCAAACTACGGCCTGTGGGCCATTTGCGGCCCGCCGTACACATTTTTGTGTCCCGAGGCATAGACTAAAAATACATTTCGACATGGCCCTCAATGCTTTTTTAAAAAAGTTCATAAACTGGTTTATGAAAAAAAAATCCTAAATCATCTCATCACTTGTAACATAAAACTATGACTTACTAAAGCCCAAAAACAGTCACTTAGTTTCATGAATTACTAACGTAAATGATTACTTTATGTATGCACGCACACACATACACAAACAGATATTTTGGTGACAGATATTTTGGGGACCCCAGTATACACGGTAACATAGAAAATACCAGGATTTGATCCTAAAATTAAGGGCGCATCGCGAATAATTGCATACAGGTCATCCCAGATCTCGAGCTCTCAGAATGTGACGCTTCCTGTCCGCCCTCCTCGCGAGTAAAAGGCCCTTGTCTTCCTTCCTGTTTATTAAATTTTCTAAGTTGCCTGAACCTAATACGGCAATCATTAAATTGACTCAATTGGCACCCGAAAACCACGTAGAGACAGCTATACTCGATATTTTTTTTTATATTACGCACCGATTCCAAAATATATGATCCTTGCAAGTCTACTGTATATCTGCTCGGCATATTGGCCAGTTATCGTATTAAGAGTTGCTAAACAATAGCCTTTCAGTTTGGGTGTTTGGAAAGCTAGTACGCGTGAATCATTTCGGTCAGCGGCGGAAGTATTACGACAAGAGTGTTTTGTCGGGGCGGCTTGCTACTTACTGTTTACAATGCGCGCCATCTGCAAGCTGAAGCCGTGCCCGCCGCCGCGTCCCGAAACTCGTTGTCGTTAGCGTTGGAGCTCGTCAGCGCAGGGCTAACAGATGTTGTCATTTCCACCGAGTCCGGTACCAGGTGCAATAAGCGGCATATGGAGCTTTCCACCTTTTCGGCTACGCGGAGCTTTCCGCATCCTTCGCAAATATAATTACATCCCTCACTTTATTACTATAGGTTCAATTACAACCGTGCGACTCGTGTTTTGTTTTTTTTTCCCGCTCGCTCCACCATTTGTGTCACCATATGTTCGACCTTTTTAATTCAGTTTTCCCAGGCATGCCATTACTTCAATAGCAAGTCTCTAAAAATGTGTCGAGGTTTAAATTATGGAGCAGCAGGATATGAGATACACCAGCAAAGCGTGTTTGATGATTATTCGTGAAGACGACGTATCAAGCAGCGAACTAACTTTTGCAACTTTTATGTTACAATTCGGCGGTATGATGTTTGCTCAAAGCAAGTTGAAAAAATGACCGATACTCAGAGAATTAAGTATTAAACAATTACTAAAGTAATCCATTACTTTAGTAATTTAGCACAAAATAAATCAATCACTTTTGCTCTTTAAGTTCTACAATATTACACATTAGCACTATATATTTTGGATAGTTATGCATGAAAGTACTTGATGGAATTCGATTACTGTAGATACTAAAGTAACTGATTACTTTAGCGCTTCATTTCCTCAGGTAATCTGTTACTTAAGGCAATTAAGTACAAAATAAATCACTAATATATTCTGTGTTAAAGTAATTGATTTTTTTATATAATTATGTATTATAGTGACTATATTTGGTACTGAAGTGCTAAAATACTCAATTACTGTAGTTACTAAAGTCAGCAATTACTTTAGCACTTCATTATCTCAGGTAATCTGTTACTTAAGGCAATTAAGTACAAAATAAATCACAAGGTAATTCTCTTTTAAAGTAATTGATTATTTTGTATAATTGTGTATTATAGTGACTATATTTGGTACTGAAGTGCTAAAATACTCAATTACTGTAGTTACTAAAGTCAGCAATTACTTTAGCACTTCATTACCTGAGGTAATCCATTACTTTGGATAATTAAATACAGAATAAATCTCTAGGTATTTCATTTCTAAGGTAATTGATGATTTTGTATAGGTATGTACTAAAGTGATTATATCAGTTACTGAAGTGCTAAAATACTCCATGACTGAAATAATTAAAGTAATCAATTACTTAAGCACTCCATGAACTAAGGTCCAGTACTTTAGTTCTTTGTTGTTTTAATACAAGGCCATTTAGAACATCCTTTAGCCAACACTTTAAAAAAATTTGGGGGGGGGGCTTGAATGTCTTGAATTGAAAAACGGAAAAATACGTCTTTGGGGTTGAATGACTGAAACGCCCCTTTTGTCGGATTAACAAAGAAATAAAAGCATTCATTACCCGGTTGTAGACAGTATTAGCGGTTATTGAAACCTTGACATTTTAACTACGGTAAACCGTCAACCCGGTTATTCCCCCCCATGCCTAATTACGATCTTTTTATTATTTATTTTGATGTCGCCGGCACACATTCCAAAGCATAGGGTTGCACTTTCAATGTGTTTATTCTCATTTCTTGTGCGTTATGACAGGAAAGGTCAAATCGAGTCATTTATTCGACTTTTTCCCGCCGAATTAATGGTGTGATCTCTGACCGATTTCCCGCGCGCGTGCATATGCGCCCCTCAGGCAAATTGGACAGCCCGTTTCCCGACGACAGCTACATCGACATGGGCGAGATCGACGTGGGGCGCAAGGTCGCGCAGCAGATCCCGCCCGGCGTCTTCTGGCGCTCCCAGGTCTTCGTGGACCACCCCATGTACATGAAGTTCAACGTATCGCTCAGCAAGGATGCCTTAGTGGGGATATACGGAAGGAGGGGCCTGCCCCCGTCTCATACGCAGGTGGGACTTGACTTTCAAATGAGCTCATTAGCGCATTAGCCGGGTTTAGCGTGAAAGAAAGCGGCAAGCTAGTTTTTCGCTTTTTGTTTCAATGTTAAGAAGTACAGCGGACCCCCGCCATGCGACGTTAATCCGTTCCGGCGTTGGGAACGTAAGGCGGAATCGGCGTATGGCGGGCAGTAGAAAACTATGCTAATTAGCTAATGTGCACAAAACTTTTAAATTTTATATACCGATCAAAAAATAGTAACGAAATAGTGTAGTTAGTGCTACTTATATATAATATACTTGTATTTAATTAAAGAACATCATAAATTAAAAAATATATAATGAAAAAATGAAATTTTATTTCCTTGTGAGGGTAACTATGTGTGTGCCTTCGTATTTCTTGATAATCTCCAGATTTGTTTCCACACTAATCATCTTCCTACTTCCCCTTTAATATCACTAGCAATCTTGGGACCCATGGCTAACCAATTTAACTTTGAATTAAGCACTAAAATGCTCAAGAAATACGATATTGTAAGGACTCACACGATCGGGTGCTTAGTAACACGTGACGCCGACCAATAGCAGACCAGCATCTTAGGGACGCTGTGACGCAGTCACCAAGTTTGAATTTTGTGATTGTTGTTGACGTAGTAAGGTGGGAAAAATACCTCACAACTTCGAATTTCACTTCGTAACATGAAAAAAAACGTAAGCTAGGGACGCTGTAACCCTGGGGGTCCACTGTAATAAAATTGTAAATTGTCTGCATCGAGGCGATGCTTTTTTTTTTTCTCCACGCGAGCCGCAAAGCAACAAAATATTTTCAAAATAAAGAAATGTTCTTATGTTTTCTTCTACAAGACATCACAAAATAACCAAAAATAGCAGAAGTAAACAGTAATTGCTAGCATGAAGCTAGCGTCTTGTAACAATGATAATGTCCACAATATGGAAATATATCTGCTCCATATATCAGATCCACAGTCAAGTGACTTTATTCCAATGCAATATATATATATATATATATATATATATATATATATATATATATATATATATTTTTTTTTTTTTTTTTTTTTTTCCCAAATCCTGTTGGATTTTCTTGGTTGAAATTTAAGACACGGGGGTCTCTTTTAACGTAAGACGTAATTTGACGACATATAACAAAATTTTGTCGTAAACAGACCCTGCATTTTGTTTATACCGGTAAACACACAATTTTATCGTATCTACAATAATGCCACACGATACGAGCAATTTTCCACATTCCTGTTCTGCGGCAGAATATAACCCGCTATATTGTTAGATCTAGCGCGGAATCAATTCATAACCCTTTCCGCTGCATTATGAATCACCTTTTGTTACGTCGGTGAGGATTTACAATACATATCCGCGCGCTCGGGTATCGTCGATGAATCACGTAAAGGAGCCATAACCTCGCGAGGTGCAGCTAGAGGGAGGATTTTTCTTTTGCTCTAATTTCCCAGAGATATATCTGGTTATGAATCATATCTGGCCGCCTAGCTCGCACTTTAGAGTTCATTCTCTTAGCGCGACTGTCGTTTTGCTTTTTCCCCAAGCCCAATTTTGCTCGAAATTACCGTCGCTTGTGATTTAGTTTTTTTTTTTTTCAGGCCGGCGTTGTCTCGAAAGGGCTCGTTTCTTACCTGTAGCTGATCACAGCGGAGATGAAAGTGAAATGTGGCCTCATTGTTATTCATGGAGCCCGCGCTAGTATGATGAAGCGACTGCTCGTAGATGTTATTTGGCAAACTCACTTAATTTCTTTCCTCTGGATTTCCATTAAAGAAAACAATATCGGCCGGTTTGATCAAAAAAGTGACGGCTTGAAAGCCAAGTTGATGGCGCCGGCTTGTTATTGGGATAACCCGCATTGCGGACTCTCATTGCTAGCGCTGCTAGCATCCCTCTGTTACGTTCCGAAACACGTGAGATGTTTATAGTCGCGTGGCGAGTTTTATTTTGAACACTTTAGAGGATTTGACTGTCTTTAAATTACTATTAACGCTTAGCATATGAAGTTTACATTCATTGTTTTACTTGCTAGCTAGCGAGAAAGCACGCTGTTAGTAAGCTAATTCTAGTTTATTAATGACTTGATATATAGTTAAGGAGACAAAAACTAGCATTTAGGGCAAAGCCTACTGTGATTGGTTTACTCTTTCTGTAGCTCAGGCGTTTCGAATAAACATTTGTTCACTGCCTTATTTATCGCTTGCTCGCTAGGAAGATAACCAGCTGATAGCTAGCAAAATACAGCAGGACATGAGCTACTTTGATTATGATGTCCTATTTTTTTAGCTAGGTAGCAAAATCGCACACTGTAAATAAGCTCTGGCTTAAAAAAAAAACAAAAAAACATTTGTAGATTTATTGTCAGCAAGACAGTATAGTTATAGCTTGGGAAGCACAATTGGACCTAGGCTACTTTGAGTCTCTTATTTTTTTTTAGCTAGCTAGCAAAATTGCATAACATTTGTTCACTCTCTTATTTATGTTAGCTAGCTAGAAAGTTAGCATTTGAAAGCTAGCAAAACACAGTGGGGACATAGAATAAAATCCATTTTTTAGCTAGCTAGCAAAATTGCATACTAAATGAGTTTTGC
Organism: Hippichthys cyanospilos; assembly: GCF_059441005.1. NCBI lineage: Eukaryota > Metazoa > Chordata > Actinopteri > Syngnathiformes > Syngnathidae > Hippichthys > Hippichthys cyanospilos. The sequence continues at coordinate 2,501,473 of NC_142379.1, forward strand.
ATTTCTAAAAAAATCACATTTGTTCAGTCTTATTTATTCTAGCTAGCTAGCATACAGTCGGACATAGGCTACTTTCATGGTGGTATCTTTTAGCGAGCTAGCAAAATAGCACATACGTTTAAAATATAATAAATAAAAATAACATGTGTTCACTGTCTATTTAGGAAGTTTTTTTTTTAAACCTTTCTTTGAAAAAGTCATCATCATTTTTTTCATATCTATTCCATAATTATTCTATAAATTAACACCTTGCGCTTTATGCTGTGGTAGAGTCGATTTGTACATTATTTGCGTTGTTTTGAATTCAAGCAAGTCAAAACTATTGTGCGTGTTTCGTTGAGTGATGAATGAATTAGTCGGGTTTGTATATTTTTCATTCATGAATGAATTAACTCCTTATTTCTAATATAATGGCATTCAGCCACGAAAAGTTCCACGCACCCAGTGTGAGACGACGGCGGCCATGTTGCGGCCAGACTAACGCCCCTACCGCCGGAACGATAACTTATTCACGCCGAGCAAACGACGGTCTGCCGGAGGAGTGGCGGCGTCTCACTCTGGCTCACTTTCTCCCGTCTCGTCCGCAGTTCGACTTTGTGGAGCTGCTGGACGGAAGGCGGCTCCTGGTGCGAGGCCCCCTCAGCCTGGAGGGGCCCGCCGCCCTGCAGCGGAGCCTGGCGCCCGTCACCACTCACGACACGGGTTTCATCCAATACATGGAGTCCGGAATCTGGCACCTGGCCGTCTACAATGACGGGAAGGATGAGGAAACCGTCTCCTTCCTCACCACCGCTATAGGTGAGCAGAAGCGGACGCTGAATACTGCGAGGCAAAAAAAAATGGAATGGGGAAAAGATTTCTACATCAGCATCAATGATCATTACTAAATGCGTCATTAACACTTCAATGGCCATAACTGCATTTCTCCCTAATGTGCCATAAAGTGGACTTGTGGAAGACTATTTCATTTGCATTTTCTTAAAACGGAAAGTAGCGTAAATCCCCAAATATATAACACACCCTTAATTTTAGGGCCAAAAACTAGCAAAACATATCTCATCTTCCCTAAATTCCTCATATTTCTTCATATTTATATCCCTAATTTATATGTTTGTTGCAGGTTAAGTATGTCTCAGGTTTCCCACATTGTGAGCGATCAGTGAACGCCTCGCCGGTATATCTGTGTTCCCCGTGGCGCGAGTTTTACCATAAGTACTCAAAGTTGCGCAGCATGCATGTTTCGATTGTGTGTTTATCAAAATGTTTGTCAGAAGACCACAATGAATATATGAGTTCTCTGACCGGTGCTCTTTTAATTGAATCAAGGGGGGGCATCATAAATTTGACATGATCATCTCTTCTTTAGTAATATTCCTGTGTGTGAACAAGGATGGGCTCGGACGGAGGTTCTGTTTGCTCGCTTCTTTTATTGAAAATAATGCCGTAACAACCTCAGCTAACACGAGCTGCTGTTAGCTGCAAGTGGCACTGGGTGCTAACAACCACCTGACGTCCATTCTCTAGCTTGTCTGGTTGCGGTAATTATTATGAGTAAGAATATGGCCGATTAAAAAAAACAAAAACAAAACCCACATCTGTGTATCAAAACCTCGCTAATGTGGCTGATGGGGGATCAATTCTTCTTGAATTTTAAGGTGGCAGATTATTTTGCTTAAATTAATTCATGTTTATGTCTTGGTGTGTCCGAAGTGGCGTTTAACCATTAAGCATGAGATTTCACAATTTTTCCGATTTTTTTCGGATCTTTCAAAACGCGCGTGTTAGCATTGACGCAGGCGCACCCTCAAAACAGGAAAATCGGGGCTTTGATAGAGCATTTTGTTTTGGCATAATTTAAAAGACAAGCAGCAGGCTTATCAAGTTAAATCTGGCAAAAACTAGCAAATCAGGACATGAGCGCCATCCTGCCACGCCGCCCCCAAAGAAGCCTTTCAGGGATCATAACATCCTAATTAGCGTGAGTGTCTCATGAGCCAATCAGGGGGTCCAGCCAATCTTAACGCTGCTCTCGTGAATTTTGCTCTAATAATTTGATGATTTTCTCTAATTTCAACTCCTCTGATACTTCGAGCCTCCGTTAGCGTTTAGCGCTAGCGTTATCGCGCCAGGCGTGGTGTCAGGTTTCCCTCTCCTCGCTTGCACTTTAATTAAAAGCCCCTGCGTCGCTGTGACAGGGGTGGTGCCAGAAACAGGATCGATACACATCTGTCCTTATTCACCCCGGCCTCACCCCCAAGCACCCTACCGCTTCCTCCCGCTGCGCCAACAGCAGCTGCAATTCAATATTTATGCCATGATATCACAGTCAGGCCGGCGTGTTTTTCTTAGTTTATTTCTCCTCGACAAGGGAGCGCACGAAAGTTCCCCGCTGTGGCCGGGCAGGGGAAGCTTGAGCCGTAAAAGGCCTGACAGCGCCACGAATCGGGATGCGGCCGGGCCGGAGGGGGCCGTCCGTCGGCGGGTTGGGCGGGATTACTCAGAGTTTGTTGGCGGGTTAGCACGGGAGCTCTTCTGCCCACAGGAGGGCCTCTTTTGGAAAATGGGTCACCGGTTAAGTGCCCTTCAGCAGAAATTGAATCCCACCAACTGGCTGAGCCGCAGAGGCTCCGAGTTGACCTTCAAACGGGGGCCGCTCAGGTAGAAGAATGTGGGAGATCAAATCAAAAGTGGCATTTCAGATCCCGATATTGTTAGCGTTCTCCAGTTTTACTGGTGGAACAGAAGCAAAAAAAAAATACGCAACACGGCCTCTGGATAATTGACGTCGTGTAGAGCAATATTCATCGCGCTTAATTAAAATTTCATTACTGTAATGTCTTCCTAAAATGAAGACAAATCGTGATGTTGATCTCGTTTTGCTAGCTTAGCAAGCTAGCAACCTGACGACACCATTTGATAAGAAATCCGTCGACATTTGAGCACTCTTTCTGATAAGAAAAGATGAAACGCTATGATGCTAAGCTAAGATACGTTGTTAGCTTTCTTGATTTTTCATGTAAAACACTTATCAGTATGCAAAAAAAAACCTCTGGCTTCAAGACATGAAGAACAATATGCATCACATGTGTTCGCTTATTTCAAATTACAACATGCTAATGTCTTGTTCCTTGAACATCAAATCCTGATGTTGAACTTGTTTTGCTAACTTAGCAAGATAGCTACCTGAGTAGTGAACACTCTTGCGCCATTTTATAAGGATTTCATCTGCATTCGAGGGCTCTTTTCGATAATAAATAATAATAAAATTCGATAAGGCTTTTGCATCTTGTGCTATTTTTTCACTAAGCTAACATATAGTCACAGTTAGCATATCAGTTAATTACTTTACTCGGGTACTATTCCTCAAAGGAATTGATAACATGCTAACAGTTAGTATGCTGCTACATAGCCACCTGAATAAAGAAAGCCAAACGATAAGGCTTTTGCATCTTGTGCTATTTTTTCACTAAGCTAACATATAGTCACAGTTAGCATATCAGTTAATTACTTTACTCGGGTACTATTCCTCAAAGGAATTGATAACATGCTAACAGTTAGTATGCTGCTACACCTGAATAAAGAAAGCCAAACGATAAGGCTTTTACGTCTTGAGTGATTTTTATGGCTAAGCTAGCATATAGTCGCAGCAAGCAGAGCAATTAAATTCTCTTTCACTCCAAGTGAGAAGGTACAATGAACCTGTTGCCATTCATGAAAGCGAATAATAGCTTTGCGTTCAATTAAATGTCCCCAATTTCACAGAGTTGAGTACATTTGGGACTAAATTGAGACACGCTCGTCATTTCAATACACTTCCTTTTGATAGCGCGCTGTAAGATTTTTTTTTCCGAACGTCGAGTATGCACCCCGGGTTGAGGCTCCTATGTGGGTTGTAGGGGGGGGGCTGTCCTTAATGTAGCTCGCCCCCGTCACTGCGAAAACGTGTCCCGGTGATCGTTCTGAATCACAGCCCCGCGGAGCGTGAAGTCATTTATCGTAACCGCCTGGTGCCTGACACGGATCCCAGCGCGGGGTTGGGAGGGGGGTTCCGATGGTTCCGGTTCTCCTCGCCATCATTCAGATTCGCCCGGCGTCCTCTGGAGCACACGGGAAAGGAAAAGGCGCTGATTAATCCCGCGCGGCGCGCCGGCGGACAGCGGGATCCGGCACAATAGTTAGCACCTCCCGATACGGAGGCTAATGAATTTCAACGAAGGCCCCCGCTTGAATGGCTGATTTATGCGTTGGGCTAAGAGATATTCACGGCCGCCCGCCCAGGAGAACCCACGAGGCGAGAATAATGTGTATTCAACACGGAAACGCCGGGTTCACGGCCGGTCAATTAAACGTGACAGCGACAGCTTAGAATTATGATAAAACACAGAAATGGACGAGATGTTCCGCAGACATTATTCTAGTGCCTAACAAAAGTATTGGGACACACTGATTCAGGGGGAGGGGTTTGACATGTAACCGCATAACGCAAAAGAGACTCTTTTTTTCCATATATCTGGATAACATTAATGAAAATGTTAAGTAATATATCATTTATAAGACTTAAAATCACAGAGAACTCAGAGAACTTCCTTCGCAATGACACAATAAAAGCAATACTGGAATCGACTGATGGGGCACTCCTACAAGACACGGGCTCCAATGAGGAGTGAATTTCAACTTCTGAGCAGGAGTGGGTTACAACGCATGCCCTCATTAGTCGATTATTGCACCAGGAGCCAATCGCGTGTCTTGTAGGAGTGCCCGTGTCCTGTAGGAGTGCCCCTTGAGCTAATTAATAGATTAGTTAATTAACATTTTTTTGTCATTGCGGAGAAAGTTCTCTGAGTTTGTGCAGATACCTTAAGGAATTTTTGTTAAATCTCTCATACCCCTGAAGTGCCTTCACATAGCCCCCTAGGTAACCCTCATTTGAGAAGCGTTGCTTTGAAGTATCTCCAGACAACTAACATGACTCCTTTCCCAGAGGTCCTGTTAATGTCAAGCTTCTGAAGTGGTATGGTCGTGTGGTATCGTTACGTTTTTACGAGTGGGAGTACTGCACGGATCCCTAGACTTTACTCAACCCCTGATTGAGTTATAAAAAGGGCGTGTCCCAATACTTTTTATCCATATTGTGTGCATGTTCTTTTTTTTGTAGTTGTATGTTCATGCCAAGAAGCTCCCCCTGTATAATTGCACCGTTGGGAGACATTTGCTACGTCGTGCACGCCTCGCGTCCCACACCTCATTTTCCTCCTGTCATCCACCACCATTACACCCACACTTATACTCACACACACACACACCAGGGGGTTTTTCTGTCATGGTGGGGTCATCCCATTGTCATAATGCATTTCCTTGCTCCTAACCTTAACCATCGCAACAGATTGCCCAAGCTCAACCATAAACCAAACCTAAACTCTAAAAGTGAGTCTCCACAAGTCCCTACAGTAGTCCCCGCAAGTCTAAGATGCCCCCCCAAAGACAGTAAAACCTGGTATTTGGTCTCCGCCATGAAGCAAAACCCAAGGGCACACACGCACATTAGGGGTTTTCTATCATTGCGGGGACCTAATGCATTTCCGGTAGCCTAATCTGAAACTTAACTATTTCAGTGCCAAGCGTTATTGGAAAAGGAAACCTCCAGAGCAGGGGTAGGGAACTCCGGTTCCTCGAGAGCCATATTAGCCTGTTTTTGATGTGTCTCCCGTTCAACACAACTGATTGAAATGATCGGGATCGTTATCAGGCTTCCATAGGGCTTGCTGATGAGCTCACTATTTGAACCAGGTGTGAAAGGCGAGGGAGACTTCGAAAATAAGATATGGCTCTGGATGAAATGGAGTTCCCTACCCCTGCGGGACAGTATTTTTAGCATGTTCACTCATCTTTCACGGCCAACGGAATATTGTGTGCTATGTCTATGCAAATATGGGTGGTATCATATGAAAGAATGACTTCCATTCTTCAGTTTGAATTGATGTCGGTAATAGCTGTGTTGTAAGTGGGAAAACACTGCCATCCAATGGTCACAGTTAGCACGACAGTGATCAATTGGCTTGTATTAGGTAAGCATTGGTCAAGTGTTTCAACTCATGTCCATTGAATGTTATCGTTTATTATTGTTATATTATTTTAAAAGACGAGAAATCTCGTCCGTGGCACTGAATGAGTGAACCCAAACACTTCCCCGAATCTCAACACAAATAGAATTCAAACCTACACTCTAAAAGTGAGTCTTGACCCTCAAAAAGACATCTGAAGTCATGCGCTCCACCAAAATGCTCCCCGCAGGTCCTGGAGGTCCCCACAAAAACAGTAAAGCCCGACATTTGATTCCCATCATGCGGCAAACACGCACACACACGCACATCAGCAGATGAAAGCTTGAGAAAGCCAAACCTCCCACTCGACTGATGTTCTTTTCGGATTTCTCCACAATGATGGAGCGCCGCAGGAAAGTCCTCCCCTGATCTATAAGTCAGGCCGAGACCAGCCCGCGGCGCCGCTCGGCATGTCTCGCCATCCCCCTCTTTTGTCTCTCCTCTCCTCGCCGATGATTGACTCTCTCGAGGAAAGAGACGCTCCATCCCGAGCTCGTATTTCGGAGCTCAAGAGATTCTTTTGTTCGGCGAAAAACTTTCACCCGGCGGCGAGACGGGAGGATTTTTTTTTTTTTTTTCCCGGCGTCGTTAATCCCGACGAGCGGCGCCTCGTCGTTGAGTCGTCTTCATTACTTTGATAATTAAATTGATGGACTCAGATGGAGCGAGGGAGGAAGTCCATCATCGCAATGGGGGCTTGATTGATGGTTCAGGGGAAGAAAAAAAAAAAAAAAAAAATTTGGGCAGTTGTCCAAATATCCGTTTGAATATTTTAAACTGGTGTTAAATTAATAAAACATGGCACAAGCATGAAGAGATAAACAAACCATTAATTGTTAACTATAAACATCACATTTTCTCTTAGTGTTTGATAGTTGTAGCATTTTTTAACTAGAATTAGAGTTTGATAAATAATTCATTATATTTAAGTATATATATATATATATATATATATATATATATATATATATATATATATATATATATATATATATATATGTAAAACAACTATTTACATATGTGTGTTTGTTAAATAGAAACACAAAAGATAATTTATATTTCAATAAAATAAAGGACAAAAAACATACAGGCACAGGGAGAGAATGCAAACTCCACTAAAGAAGCCCAGCCCTCAAATTCGAACCTGCGAATCCCAGAGATTGGCTACTGCATTTTAATTAGTTACATATAATATATCATGAATAAAACACAAATAATTGTATAAAATCTGCATGACTTGAATTCATGTATGCATTATTTATTGTATTTCTTTCACTAATAATGGATTCTATTTGTTTTTTTAATGGAATCATTATTTGAATACATGAATAACACACATCTGATTATTTTCAATCATTAGTAGGAAAACCATCGCATTCAAGCGAAAAAAAAATTCTATTCGATTACAAGATGGCTTGTATTCTGTTTGTAGTTTTACGGCGCCGCAAAGTAAAACCTCGATGGCGGCCGGCCCAATCACGTGTTTAGCAACATTACTCGAGTTTATTCTCCATACTCGGGATTTAATTCCGCCTCAATGTGTTGCTTTGGCGCTTTTTTCGGGGAGACTTAATTAACTGCAAGCCTGCCGTTTAGCAAATTGCGGCGAAAACGGGCCGGTGAAAGCGCTCGTCGGGCTGGAAGTCGCTCTCGTCACTGTCATTAGCCACGCGGATAATAATCAAGCCCGAGAGAACGAGGGGGAGGAATGTTGCGCCGCCATTAGCGTGGAAAATAACTCTTTGATTGTCGCCTTGTCTTCGCCCCGCTTAAGATTCCGTCGACGAGTGCCCCAGCAGCTGCTTCGGCAACGGCGACTGCGTGGCAGGAACGTGCCACTGCTTCCTGGGATTCAAAGGCCCCGATTGCGGCAGACGTAAGTTTTTTATTTATTTATTTATTTTATGCCAAAAGACCACGGTAAATAAACCAAATGGAATATCTTTCCATGTTCTCTAACCGGTGCGCTCTTAATTGAATCAGATGGAGACATCGTAACCGTTACACGATCCTCGGACGGTGGTTCGGTCCGCTCGCTTCTTTTATTGAAATCGATGCCGTAAGAACCTGAGCTAACGCGAGCTGCTGTTAGCTGCAACCGCTTGCTAACAGCCAACTGACGTCAGTCCTTTACCTCGTCCCGATGCTGTAATTATTCTAAGGAAGAATACGGCCATTTTGAAAAAAAGATAAAAATAAGTTACTCGTCATAGGATGCACCCGTACTTTTGTCCTTCATTTTTGGGGAAATAAAAGTGCATCTTAAATTTGTGGAATTATGTTGGGACGATTATTTTAAAACAATATTGTAAAAAGAAAGTGAATCTGACTGTTAACTGCTATGAGGTCAATAACTTCCTGTTTTTCTTCTTGACAAATACTGGTTAAATTACTGGTTAAAATTTAAACACCGGAACCAGAACAGATTGTTTGTAGTGACAGGTTATATTCTCGGGTAATATAACTCTCATGCATTTTGGAAAATTCCTTCCTTTATTTTGGGAAGCTCCGTGCACCAATAATCTTTTTTCATTTTTTTTAAATTGTCTATTTTTACTTAAACTTGTATAATACAGTAAAAATAAATCAGTTTTTTTAGCAGGCCAATAAATATAGATGATTGGACATTAATGGCCCCCAGGTCACCCATGCTATAGTAGGGTCACTTTACAATAATTTAACAACTTTTTGCCACTCTTTTTTGATTGGAAATGGTCTCAAACTTCCTCTTATTTTTGTCTTTCTGCCGTGCCACCATTACAACACTGGGTGAAATCTGTTTAGAAACGATTTTAAAACATGTGAACATGTTTCCAGCGAAGCCTCTATGTGGATATTTCGCGTGACCTTTTTTTAAACTCAGCTGACCTTACTTGGTCGACTTTTTTCCTTTTTACCATTACTGTTCACGTGTAACTATTGCATTTTTCATTAAATAATGCTTGTTTCCTCTTACCGCCACTATGCTAAATCGTTATCGTTTTTATTTGGGAGACAAGGAAAAAATTCAGCCGACGTTAACCCAATTCAAGCATGCTTTGCGCCATTTCAGGAGTACTTATTATATTTCACATTGTTGAATAAAGGTTGAGATCCACCGTTCTAACGGAGTGTCCGCTCTTCCCCCGCCCAGCCGCCTGCCCGGTGCTGTGCAGCGGCAACGGTCAATACCTGAAAGGTCGCTGCATGTGTCACAGTGGCTGGAAAGGCTCCGAGTGCGACGTGCCCACCAACCAGTGCGTGGACGTGACGTGTAGCCACCACGGCACGTGCATCGTGGGTACTTGCATCTGCAACCCGGGCTACAAAGGAGAAAACTGCGAGGAAGGTAGGATGCATTCCAAGCCGCTTTTTATCGCCATCTGTTGAAGCTGGAGTCATTTTGAAAGTACCGTATTTTTCGCACTATAAGGCGCGCCTTATAATCAGGTGCGCCTTATATATGGATCAATATTGAGATTGGGATTCGTAGATGGGGAACGAAGTGATAAAGTAAGCTTTACCTGTTTCTTTTGTGTGTTTACAGTTGTACAAGGTTGCTCATATTGACATTGAGTTAATATGCTATTGAGAGTTATTATTTGAGTTATTATTGTTATTACTTTGAGTATTACTATAGTGTGATTGAAAAAGTTTTACAATATGTCATTAAGTGAGGGTGCGCCTTATAATCCGGTGCGCCTTGTATATGGAAAAAGTTTTAAAATATGTCATCCATTAAGTTTGCGCCTTATAATCCGGTGCGCCTTATAGCGCGGAAAATACGGTATTTTCAAACGGTGGAACCATGCAGCCAAATGGAGACTGTGGAGCAAGGCTGAAGTCACAAAAGTTTAGTAGAGCAAAAACATAAGCTAAGGTCACATTCGACATATTTTAGAATGTGCTTAACTCATAATAACGAGAGTCGTTTTGTCCATGAGGGTTCGGCAGGGAGCAGGGAAATACCGCAGCAAAGTGGAGACTAACTCCATACCTGATGTGCGTTTATTTACTCCAATTTGACGAGGGCCTCAATATGATTAATGTCGTCTGCTGATAAGACGCATTTTATCCATAATAAGATAAAACAAAATATTTGTGCCGCAGAAGAGCGGACTCCGTGGTGCGTAATACCGCTGAAAAAAACCGAATGGGACCTCTCGGTGAAATTGTGGTTTTTAGGGAGCAGGGTGAGAGTTGGAGTCTTGGTCCTTAGCAACTGTGACTGACAGCTTCTAAGCGATGGCTGTAAGGCAGCGCATTAATAACAAAACAGTCTGCTCATTGTGTCGGAAGTCGGACACGGCGTCCGACGCGAACCCGGCGGGAGCTCCGCGGCGGATACGTCCCGAGCAGATAAGAGTGAGGCGGCCATTGTGTTTGTCAGCTCTTGAAGGCTCTCATTTCAAGATGAAAAATGGCACCGGGGGGGTGTGATAAATGGGGGTGCGCCTCATCCATAGGCCCCCCGTTCTATTTCGGGTTGGCGTGTCAGCGGTTTGCGGCGGCGGGGAACGCGGGCCACGGCGGCCTTTAACATTTTTACCTTTCTTCGCCGCGACCTTCAGCCGCCCGTGATTAATTGCCAGGAGAGTTTCTTGTCAGTTAGTCCTCTGATCCTTGGCACCTGGCGCACAAACCATCTGGCAAGAGGCGAGGGATGCGCTTTGTCGTATTATGCCGGCCTTTATGTCCACTTGATGTCATTGTAAATGGGGGCAGCGCTGACGTCGCCCGAGCCCCGTTGCCCGTTTGCCATCTGTGCGCTCCGTTCAGGTATTGTCTGACCAGAAAAAAAATATTTCCTCATCACGCCTTCTCAAAATGGGGGGCTCGTGCATCGCTAATGTCTTTTTGTGTCGACGTGTGAATCGCAGTGGCTGGACGTCGTCTCGTGGGTCAAACTGACCCATTTGAAAGTTAATAAAATGTTGAATGTTGTTTTTCAGTCTGCTGAGCTTAAGTAGAATAAATATATCTGTTTAAATTGGAATTTGGATGCGTTGTTGAGCGGGAAAAAAGTGCGTAAGCAAAACCCGGGTCAAAATGACCCAAGAATATTATTGCTGTCTCTGAGGGGAACAAAAGCAATCACAAGATTTTTTTTTTTTAGTCAGCAGGATTACACCCCAAAAAAGTTACACGCATAATTACACATGACACCGGGTCAGATTGACCCAGGATATTATTACGATAAATTAAATTTTGCCTTCTGTTTTTTTTCCAGTGGACTGCCTGGACCCGACATGTTCTGGTCGAGGCGTGTGCGTCCAGGGCGAGTGCCACTGCTTCGTGGGCTGGGGCGGCCAAGGCTGCGAGAGCCCAAGGGCCTCGTGCATGGACCAGTGCTCCGGACACGGCACCTTCCTGGCCGACACCAACACGTGCAGCTGCGACGCCAACTGGACGGGCCATGACTGCTCCACAGGTAGTCTGGCAAAAACGACCTTATTCGGACCCACTTAGTCCTGACATGAGGTTCTAATGTTGACCCTATAGCAGACAATTGGCAGGACTGTTGGGGGCGGGGCATTTGGGTTAGCCACCACACCACATTCTGAGGTTATACTGTAGAGGAATTTACTTGTTCCATGTCTGTCGCCACAAACCCAAACCACTGATGATATAACTCCCGTCTTACGGACAAACTGATCGTTTTCTTTAGCCGTAGCCAAAATGCGCTAGCCTACTGCTGGGAAGTAAAGAAGGCAGAAGCTACAGAAGTTCATGAGGGTGATGCAGATTTAAAAAAAAAAAAATCGATACATTGCCCAGGCCTAGTTGCCATAAACTTCAACAAAAATGTAATTTCTTATTACAGTAATCCATCGTTTTTTTGTGGTTAATGGGGACCACTGCAATAAGTGAAAAACGGTCAAGTATCGTCCGAGCGGGCACTCCTACAAGACACGTGATTGCCTTTGGCACGATCATCGATCAATGAGAGTAGATACAACTCCTAGGCGGGAGTATATTACAACTCCTGCCCTCATTGGTCGATGGTCGCGCCGAGAGCCAATCACCTCGTAGGAGTGCGCGTCTCCCTCATGAAACTCACACACGCTCGTTAGATAAACGTGAAGGGAGACCAGGAGAGCTGCTGCGGAGCTTTGGAAGGCTAATAGAGCAGCAAGAATCGGGGCTGATGATATTCTGTCTCAATCAGCGGCGGTAAATAATTCCTTGAAGGCCATGCGTAAAAGAAGGTGCTGATGAATGGTTGTAGCCATGCTGCAAAACCGCGAGCTTCTGCGGCGATAATCTCTTAAATCTGCAGGCAGCGAAGGAATAAGATTTAATAATAACAGAGCATCAGTTTTTGTGACAGACGTTTTTAATACCTCCACCAACAACAACCTTGACATCTCTGGCAGCTCATATTAACACTCTTGTGTTCTGCCAGAAGACGTCTTGATTTGGTATATTTTCCAGCGTAATTGCTAGTTTGCTGAAGTGAGATGTCAAGTTTTTTTTATTTTCTTAGTTTGTTTTTTTACTTCTCAAACGTTCTTCTCCGAGTACTTCCTAGAAGACGTTTCACCTTGAATCGATAGAGCTGTCTGATTTTTTTCAAACGTCCGGGGGAAAAAAAACATGTTTTTCATTTTACGGCAACGTAATTTTCCCCGCGAATCAATGGGATTTTTTAAATATTTTGCGAGGGATTAATACCTGCTTCTGATGTGCCGATAATCAGTACATCGGCCTTCGATTGCTTTCGATTTGTTTTCATCTCAGTCCTCGGATGGAAGACTCCTCGGATATTCCGAGCAGTGCCTTAAAGTGGTAATCCGCACGGTTATTTTGCGAAACGCGTGGTGAGCTCTGCAAATGATGATGAGTTTGCGCGTTATCCTGCTTTATCCTGTTTATTGTCAAGTGTTCCAATAATACGACGCTAAGCTTACCGCCGTACAGGAAGACAAATAGTCTACGAGGAAGCCCCTCAATAAATTCTACCATCGCTACGCACCGTCTTAATACTTCCTGGGATTAGATGGCGTTGTCGTGTTAAAGCTTAGGCCGCGCAATGCACGCTTGTTTACATTTGCCGGCCACGAGATAATGCGATCCAATCGGGAAAGCAATCTTGACGAAATCATTCCAACAGGCTGGCGACCGCTCCTTTGAACGTTGTCGAGTGTTTGGAGGGTTAGGGTTAGGGTTTGGGGTTTTATGAGCATATGGTCATAAGAGTTGGCAAAAATTCCTGTTTTTAGCAGTTTATCTCTTCTGTGATGTTTGTCCATTTCACATTTTCTTAACCGATTATCCTCACAGCGGTTCCAGCTGTTTTCGGGCAGTAGGCGGGTTACACCCTAAGTTTAACAGCCAATCGCAGGGCACACAAAGACGGACAACCATTCGCACTCCCAAACGGTAATTTGGAGTGTTCAATATATCTACCATGCACGTTTTTGGGAAAACCGGAGTACCTTGTGAACCCATACACAGGCACGGGGAGAACATGCAAACTCTACACGTGAAGGCCCGAGCCAGAATCAAACCCACGACTTCTGCATGTGAGGCAGACGTGCTAACCGCTCTCTCACCGTTCCGCCTAAAGTTATTTCGTGATGTACAAAAACAGTACATTTTAATAACATGCAAATAAATATTAAAAAAAAAAATATATATATATATATATATATATATATATATATATATATATATATATATATATATAATTATATATATTATATAATTATATAATTAATATATATAATTGAGACGTTGGTATATTCAAATTCTGCCTTCAATTTCCTTCATAATTATATATGATAATAATTAGAATTGTATACCTGTAAGTAACCTCTAGTAAAGAATTGTCAAATCACAAATGTGTTCTATCACAACAACACTTTTTTTTAAAATATAAAATCGTAGGTCTAGTAATCGCTATTATTTTTGCTGGGGGGGGGGGGGGGGCGCCGCTCAGCCAGGAGATCGCTATGTTTTGCCGCAATTTTTGAGTTGCGTAATGCAGAAAGAGAAAAACTTTGCACAGCAGGTTTTGCGTTTGTATGGCAATTGCATATAAATGGAGCAGCAGTGGAAAAAGCTTTCTTCTTGGAAGGTGCGAACGTGCTTTCTGAAAAATCAGATTTAAAACAGCAGGTTTTATAACAACTGTTCAAAACGAGTTAAACAGTTTGTGTTATTTTTAGTTGAAATCGTGAGCTTTTTCAATATTTCTCCCCTAATGAGATGAAGCAGTGTCGAAAAAAGATGGCTGGATGGATGGCCTTGGCGTAGCTGGCGCCGTTTCGCCTGTGTGCCGAGTAACTTCTTTTTCCCCGCGCCGTCAAATGATCATCGTGTGAATTTGTGCACCGAGCGAGACCCCCGGAGTCGATGGCGAGGTCGCTCCCGGCTGCTCGGTTCGCCATATGTGCTAACGAGCTAGCGCAAGATGTTCACTTTGCCCGTTGGCACCTCTTGTGTATTCGGAATATGTATCATTATGTGTATATGTTATCTTGATCGGGTGCCAGCGCCGCACCTCGTTATCACGCGCCATCGTTGCGAGAACTTCGCTTTAAACAAGCGTGCAACTGCACTATGTCCAAATCGAAATTAGCATTTTACATTTTCTAGTGAGGAAGTAGGGAACACAGTGCATGCATATCTATGTGTATGTGTGTGTGTATGTATGTATATATATATATATATATATATATATATATATATATATATATATATATATATATATATATATATATATATATATATATACTATGAGGTCAATAACTTCCTGTTCTTCTTCTTCTTGTTGATGAGCAGGCTGGGGTTCGTTTCATGCCTGACTGCCCCCTACTGGATAAAATTTGCACACCTACAGTATATTTAATTTTAATGACAGATTGTATTCTTTGATATCGCTGCCATAGTACTTTTTGGGAAGTTCTTTCCTTTCTCTTTGAGAACCTCCATGAGCTAATATTGTCTTTAATGAAAGCCTGCTAACTACTATATCAGTCAATGTTTTTTTAAGTACACAACTAGAATCAGCTCACAAGACAAGACGGTCTTTGGACATGTTCTTTTTCTGTTGTGATTTGTAGTAGCAATAATTGAACATTTATGACGCGCTCTTTTTTCACTCGAAATGATCCCAAACTTGTGTTTTTTGTCCTAATGTTGGTCCCTCGCTGCCATTGCAGCGATGCATACTTATGCAAGAAGGGTTTTTGGAGAAAACATGTCTATTTTTAGTCAACCTTTTTTTTTAAGCTGAATTTCCCGACTTGGTCAACTTTTCCCCCACCCCTAAAAGCAGTTATTTTGCTGTATTTCTAAGACAAAATCGACCTAACTCTGGACACAAACAAATGTAACAAATGTAACCTTGATTCTCTGGGCTTGACATTTTTTTTCTCCACTTTTAAAAAAGCTATTACATTTTTTTTTACCGTTTGAATTAGGATTCTAACGAAAAGCTTCAGGAGTTTCTACGTTGAAGTGAATCCGGCCCCCCCAAAAAAATCAACAAAAGAGGCAACGCGAAGACTGTCCACACAGTCCCCGTCTGCGCTTTTTGTAGTCCGTTATTAGATTTGTATTGTGCGCAGAGGCGTCGGAATTCCTTTCGGCGTCCGTGAGACAAGGTAGTGAAGCGTGGCCGCCTTTCCTCCACAATAACTCCTGGATTTGTCTTGTGTCACCCCCCTTTCCCCCCTCCCCCACCTTCGCGCCCCGCAGAGATTTGCGCAGCCGACTGTGGCGGCCACGGCGTTTGCGCGTCGGGCACCTGTCGCTGCGACGACGGCTGGACGGGCGCCGGGTGCGAGCAAAGGGCGTGTCACCCGCGATGCAACGAGCACGGCACCTGCAAGGACGGCAAGTGCGAATGCAGTCCCGGCTGGAACGGAGAACACTGCACCATCGGTAGGACGGGCCTTCGCCGAGGTTTTCGGCCTGACGGGGACGGTCCGTTCGGATGGGAGGAGGGGGGCGGGGCCGGGGGTGGGGAGGAAGCATGCTTAATTGAATTTGTGCAACTCAGTAAAGCATGAACGGGTTTACTCAAGGATCCCAGGCTTGCCTTCATGCATTTTAATGTGGGAATGTGCTAAGATGTCCTTTGAGTTGACTCATCCTCTTCCTCTTTGCTCCTCATTTTCCACCGCCCGCCTCTCGTTGTGTTTGCTCTCCTTTGCGCCGCTTCTTCAAGGTTTTTGTCTGAATGGTAACGGCTTCCTCCAACGCCGGAGGAAGCGTGACGCTGCCGACGCCGACCGAACGGTTTGCAGTTCCCTCAAACGTACGCGCAGATGCGTTCAAACGTGTTTGAGAGTACGCTAAAACGTTAGCGGGAGGGTGGAAGTGGACGGAATACGAGGAGTTGCTTACAGTAGCTTTTTTTCCTAGCTTACCATATTATTTTCATTGAAAGAAGCAAGCGGGCCGAACCAACGTCTGAATCCATCTCTGCTCACAACAGTGGCATAAAGACGAGATATATTCGGTGTTAAGAATTCTTCGAGCGCCGCGGTTTGTGTTGTTTTCTTACCTGTGTTATCTTATTTTGAAATATCTGCTTTTAATCTGGAAGGCTTCGCTGTGTTTCTTGTTTATATTCTGCGTTTGTCGTTTAGCTTTTAGTGGTGTTTGTGTCGTTACCTTTTTGGTTTCAAGAAAAGAACTAGCAGACCTACGCAACGTTTGAGTCCATCCTTGTTCACACGCATTTATTTTATTATTCAAGCGCTTTATTTTTTAATGTTCAGTTATGTCTTGCTTTGAAAATGTGTGCTTTTAATCTGGAAGCCGTGCTATATTTCCGTTTCCGGTTTTTACCTTCCCGAAACTGATTGGCTCTCTCGCGTCACGTTTCGTGTCCCGTCGCACCAAACAGGTCTTGTAGATGTCGCCCTCCCACCCAATCACTTCATCGCTCCCACCGTACATATTTTACATAATACGTCATTTTCCCTGGTTTGTCACTGTCAAGAGAAACGTAAATTTGTTTGCGCCTTTTCATACAGAAATACGGTAATCTTGGGTAAAAGATGAAATCCCTGCACACGCCTCAATCGCCTGCACAAAACATTACTTTTACGCAGAGGTAAAGCGATTATCAGCCAGGTTGATCATCCTCGCTGAATGTACTTGCGTTATAACGTATTTGCAAGTACGTTAAAACATTTTTGATGAGGTTCGAACAGTCATTTTTATTTTTTGGTTGGCGTCCAATCGATCTGGTTCATGCGGCTGCTGGTGACAACTTCGGGCCTTTTTTCTACTTTTTTCATGAAATGTGATTGTGATGAGGAAGATGATGGGGATGATGATGATGGATGTTTTGAGGATTGACAGATTCTGAAGTGTGACTGGAGCTCAGCAGGACAGGTGCCTTTCTATTTAGTTAGCGCCCCGCTATTTAATGTCAGGCCTGTCAGAAGCGCTCAACATCAAGAGTGTCGGGCCATCCGGAGGTCGCGCTTTTGAAATCTGTGGTCCTCCAGTGGCATCTTGGGCCGCCATAATATAATTAGCGATAAACTATTATGTTCCGTTGAAGCGTGGAATAAAAATGCTTGTTAGCTAAATGCTATTACATAGCATTTTTTCCTTATAATACCACGGGTGATGCACGTCAACAGCCGGTGGCATTATGGGAGCAAACACTGGGTTTTTAACATGCAGCCGGTCAGATTAATGCTTAAAAAATTGTGTTGTTAAATTCGCTGTGGGTCAAATTGACCCAGAGTCAATTTTTAATGAAACATAGGTTACGCTGACCCATGAAAACGGTTAAATGTGCCTGTGGCACCTTATATTGACACATAAACATAATTATGTTTATCATGCAGCGGGTCAAACTGACCCGGAGTCATTTTTTAAAAATAATTATACACAACAAACAAACAACGTTGGGTTTAAACATCCAGCCGGTCAAACTCAATCTCATGTGATTAGTTATGGTCAAAAATGTAATGGGTCAAACTGACCCGGGGAACATTTTTATGGCTGAGCCTACAGTTAGTGACCATCCTAACTGCAGTTTTTTGTTTTTTTTGGTTCTTGTCGTTCTTGACCGAGGACTCAGTCTGTGAATTTTCGTCCTCCGTTATTAATGGACCATTTTGGGATCACAAGTAAAATATCCCTCCGTGGCGTCTATTAAGAAGCCAAAGCTCGCCATTTCAAATCACTTGGCACAATCAAGGCGGCTCGTTCGGACCCCTCCGTCTACCGGGGTGCGTTTGAAGATGAAAACGTGCCACCGTGGAAAACGGCGCGAACTCCTCGTGCATCAATCGCTCTTTGAAAAGGCTCCCGCGAGACGCTCCGTCCGTCCGTCCGTCGGGATTCTGCATGGCTCCTTTTCATCCTGTTTGGCTGCCGTTTGCCGACTATGTTTGTGATGCATGCTCTTTTATTTTCTTTTTTTTTTTTTTGTGGCGCACTAACACCTTGCTGCCTTTCTGTCTTTCCCTTCCCTTACGATACTGTCCTTGTCTTTTATCTCCCAAGCTCACTATCTGGATAGGGTAGTGAAAGGTACGGCATTCCTCCTTTTTTCTTTTCCACCTCACCCTTCGTCCATCGTCGTTTGTGTGAGCCACTTTGACTTTGTCGCTTACGCGGCGACAAACACTGTACACAAACCCAGGCCATTAACCGCCTTTTTGCACCATTGTCACGCCATCGTCTCCACTTAGCACCTTCACACCCACGCGGTCGGGTTTTGCAAGCAAATCCTACGCGGAAGGTCGGGTGGGACTTGCGATCAAGCAGCTAGCTTTGTTAGCTTGGAAAGCTACTATTTTTAAATGTAACGCATTGTCAGCACACCTGTAAGATTTTAGTAGACAAGCTAACACAGCTTAGATAGCTTGTTAGCCCTGAATTGACACCATATTTAGCATGATGTTAGCATTTACGTTAACAAGCTAGCAGTTTATATACACTGGCTAGTCCTAAATTTAGAGCATAGTTAGCATAATGTTCGCATTGTAGTTGACAAGCTAACGCGGCTAATATACATAGCTACACCCGTTGGTCCTGAATGTACTTTATTTATTGAATTTATTTATCGGCGGTTAAGCTAAAGAGTTGACCTACTCGCTCCTGATTTCAAAGCTTTCTGAAATTTTCAAATGATTAACAATTAGCTTTGCTAAATATGCGTCACCAGCAAAGTTAAACAGGTAAATTATCAAAGCTATCGACGTGTTCGGACGGGTATGGAGACATTTTCTAACGCTGGTAGCCTCCAGCAGCTGCCGCCTTTCTTCTGGGAAATTAAGAGAAAATTGTATTGTGTTTTGTTTTGTTCTGAGCACAGCTCATTATCTATTCTGCCTTTTATTGAAATTGATTTTTAAGGAGCCCTCTGTCGTTTAGCAGAGGCCCTTTTAAATCAGAGAATGCCAAAGCTTAATTGATTTTCTCGGTAGGACGGACGACGTGGTTAAAAGCTTGCCCGTATTTGATTATCAAACAAACAGAACAATGGCGCGTATACTGTACGCTCAATTCAGGAATTCTAATACAAAAGCTTTTTGAAAGGCAGAGGAATCTCGCTGGGTAAAGTTATTTGGAAAAAAATAACGGTACGCTTGCTAATTTTTTTTCTATGATGTCTGTTGCGATTCTCATTCATCCACGTATGTAATCTGCAATTAAGGTTCGTGTTTTGTTTTTGTAATTGGATTTGCTGTTGTTCTCGTTATCGGAACGGGTTAATAAAGGACTATGGTAAGTACGCTAACACCAATTAGGCTAACGATTTAGATGTCCGTTTCTACTGTGTTTATTATTACCACATATTTGACTTTTCAAAATTAGTTATATGTGTATGTTAATTTCTTGTTAAAAGTTATGCTGGTAAGCTAATGATTTAGATTTACCTTTTGACGTCTATTTACTTACTACCACATTTTTTTTTACCTTTTGTGACACATTTTTGACCTTTTACTTCTGTGTTATTACCATGTTTTTTTTCCACCTTTCAAAATCTTTACTTTTTCTTTAAACAGATTTGTTTGTTTATTATAACTTTCGAATGTATTAGCCCCCATTTAAACTAATGTTTTTATTTTTCTATTTAACATTACCAGATATTTATGTCTACTTTTCAAAATATTTACCTTTTAGTTTTACCGAATTTTTTTGTTCATTGTGACAGTTATTGTGCCTTGAAATTATTAGCCACCAGTTGAACTTTTTGACTTTTTTTCTCTGTCTATTTAGTATGACCACATTTTTTGCCTACTATTCAAAACATTTACGTTTAAGTTTAACACGTTAATTTGTTTAATATGGCAACGATTTTGTCTTTCGAAAATATTAGCCCCTCTTAAACTTAGTTTGAACTATATATATATATATATATATATATATATATATATATATATATATATATATATATATATATATATTTCATTGCTAGCTTATTTCTGACATGATTTATGTTTTTATACATATAAACATAAATCGTGTCAGAAATAAGCTAGCAATGAAATCTGCTAATCAGATCCTTAGATGTGCTGTTTTTGTTTACAGTCCGTCAGACTTCCTGTCTGTGCTTTAGCTAAATTTTCAAATAAGAATGTGAAAGATGTACGAACCAGATGTTCACCGTGTGAAACTTTGTGTCGTATTTACCTTCCGTGATTTCCTCAAACGCTTCTTTCCGCTCTCCTCCTACCATTCACCCCCCCCCCCCCCCCACCTGTGTCTTTTTTCATCCTCCCCGTGCATTTTCCCGCCATTTGATGTGAGCTCGGAGAGGCAAGCGTCAAGCTTCCTCCTCGCACTTGACAAAATGGGTCAGCTCAGCGAGGCGCTTATCAAGGCGCCGCTAACAACAGCGACGGTGACAGACAGACGCCTTTGATATACCCGAGACCGTCGCGATTGCCATCGCGCGCGATCGTATAATCGGCGGGAAAGAAAGCGGCGCGCTACTTTGCGGCGATATGCGGACTAGCGGTTAGCATCCCGCTTGTCATTTTTTCCCACGCTGCCCGCTTGGCTCCTCTCGATGGAGGACCAAATTTCATTGCGCCTCGTTCAAATGCTTTTTTATTTAATAAACATTCAGGATTGTTAGCACCTGGATCCCGAAAATTCATTCTCTGTCATTAAAGTGCAAAAATTTGCCACCTGATCCTCTTTAGCGTGTAGCCAAACACATTCTTGTCGGCGATATAAAAGTTAACGAGATAAATATAGCATCTTTTTTTTCCCCTCTTTTTAAAGGAAAATACATAATGTATCAATCGCGTATTCTTTTTTGGAAATTAATGTTTTAAGCAAGTGCAACATGGCGTCCCTTCCGTTGCCCATCTGCTGTGAGAACGTCACGCAAACTCGGGGGATAATCTCCGCGGGCCTCGTTCATTGCTTTATTTCTTTTTTAGATGTTTACAATTGCTCACACCTGTGTGCCGCAATACGTTCCCTGCTATTAAATCGAGAACGTGCGCCACCTGATCCTGTTTAACATGCAAGTAAACATACTCCGTTTGCCCATATATGGGCGTCAAAAGTTGATGTGTTGTTGTGTATGATTTCATGTAATTGGTGCGCAAACTTTCAACTTTCTACTAAAATAATTAAAAATATCTTTTTCTTTACTGAGGCAATAACACAGTCTGTATTTTAAAGTGCATCAAAAGTTTGTAGTATTGTTTTTAGACAAAAAAAATACAGATTGCATGCCAAAGCAGCAGGTGGCGCTGTAGCCTTTCGATAGGTTATTGTCACCAATCAAATGCTAGAAGAAAAGAAGTCAAGGCACATTGGTGCTTGGTAATTGGTGCGCAAACTTTCAACTAAACCACTCGAAAATATCTTTTGTGTGTTCATATATATATATATATATATATATATATATATATATATATATATATAGCAATTGACTGAGGCAATAATATAGTCTATTTATTTTAATGTGCATCAAAAGTTTGTAGTATTGTTTTTAGACAAAAAAAATACAGATTGCATGCCAAAGCAGCAGGTGGCGCTGTAGCCTTTCGCTAGGTTATTGTCGCCAATCAAATGCTAGAAGAAAAGAAGTCAAGGCACAATAGCAAACAAAATTCTTGTTTATGATAAGTCTAAATAAAAAAAATATTGCCATGCATTCTTTGTGGAAATATTTAAATATAGTGAAAAGAATTTGTAGCGATTTGACGTCTTACAAAATTAAAACTGCAGTCATTTAACGATGAGTGTATTATGCATTAAATTATCCTTACATATTTTAATCGATTCCTTGTTCATTCATCCAATATTTCTCACGTTTTGAATGCATAAGTTAATGTACTCAGAGTGCATTAATGAGCGTACGAAATTAGTTTTCATCTTCCAGGATCTCGTTTTCAATTTATCAGTATCGTATCAATTGATTGGTCGTCCGTCAAAATTGCGCGCGACTCCCCACCGTGTCAAAAAACGAGAAACGCTCGCAAACCGGCTCCTTTGCTTCATTAATCGCCCGCGTCAACGACATGAGTGAATAATAACAGGCCAAAGCGTTCGTTTATTAATTTTTTTGCTCAATAGTCCTCACGACTGTAGCGAATGGCGTTTGTGTGTGTTTTGCACGTGCGAGTAAGTCGAGTGTCATTATGCAGCATGAAGGCGGGTAATGAGTCCAGTATCGACTGCGCCGATCGGGCGCATCTAAGCGCGCGGCCGAGGGATATTAGCGGCTTCGGCTCAAGGTGTATCGCATTGATCAACTTGAAGCGGAGGGTCATTACGTTTGCCCCCCACCCCCCCTCCCTGCCCCCACCCCCCCTCCCTGCCCCCACCCCCACACAAACTGGAGTGTTTTTGTGAGCGCGCGTAAACGCTATAACTAATTGCGCTAATGCTAGCGATAGCGAAAGACATCGCAAGTAAAATGTAAGAATGTTTGCGGCGACTTGGGTTTAACTGTCGCCTCAAATAAAAGTATGAATACATAACAATAAAAAAAATGGGATATATTTTTTTCTGTCCTTTACCTTCGCGCAGACCGTTTCTACGATGTCATTCTGGCAGTATTTTAGCCAAGGAAAGGCAAACTCCTGGTAGTGGATAACTAAGTGGCTGTGCCAAAATGAACTTTGACATGTTGTCACCATCTGGGTGAAATTTCAGCTCCCTAGTGTCTTCTTTCTTCTCCAGAGCTGAAGTTACCCTTGGGGTAGCGGCCGTGACACGGCGAGCAGTATTTTAGCCAAGGAATGTCACACTTGGTAGTGTTGGCACCCTCTGGGTGAAATTTCAGCTCCCTAGTGTCTTCTTACCTCTCCAGAAATTAAGTTGCCCTCAAGGTAGCTACCGTCGCACTTTGACCAGTATTCCAGCCAAGGAATGGTACACTCTTGGTAGTGTATAACTAAGTTTCTGTGCCAATATGAACTCTGACATTTGTCACCATCTGGGTGAAATTTCAGCTCCCTAGTGTCTTCTTACCTCTCCAGAAATGAAGTTGCCTTCGAGGTAGCGGCCGTCGCACTTCGATCAATATTGTAGCCAAGGAATGGTACACGCTTGGTAGTGTATAACCAAGTTGCTGTGCCAATATGAACTTTGACATTTGTCACCATCTGGGTGAAATTTCAGCTCCCTAGTGTCTTCTTTTCCCTCCAGAGCTGAAGTTACCCTCGAGGTAGCGGCCGTCGCACGTCGACCAAACAGGAGCCCTTAGCAAATAAAAAAAGTACGATTGGGAGGCTCAGTTCACAATGCAGAAGTTGAGACAATTTCTCAAATATAGGACGCACCTGTGTATAGGACGCACCCTTTTTTTTTAGGGTTAAATACTTGTGTTTTCTATGTTACCCTGTATAGGATTTACCAGTGTTTGGCGACAACGTAAAAACTAAATCTCATCTTTGCATATTCTTCATATTTTCTTGTGTTTGTCCCCGTAAGTTATATATTTGTTAGTGTGTTTCATATATCCCACATTGTGAGCAGTCAGTGAACGCAGCGCCAGCGTAACGGTGAATGCGTTCAAAGCAGTCGTTTCTCCTTTTTCCCGGCGATGGAGCTCGAGTTCATTTTACCGTAAATAACCGAAGTTGCGCAGCCTCCGCGTTTCACCCAGTTTATGATTGTGTGTTGATGCCAAAAGACCGCAAGAAATAGTCCGTGGTGCCCCAAAAAAATTATTCGATAGTTTTATGCGGGCCGAGTATTAACAGGCTGTTAGACTGGTTCCGACTCCACCTAAAACTGAGCGCGGGATTGTGACTGCTGCACGTCGCGTAGGCGGTATATGACGCTCGACGTATATTTTTGGAAAAAAACTGCGTACAGTACGTACATTTCATCTTGGTATTATATTTGTTCGTCCCCCAAACAGAGGGCTGTCCCGGTCTGTGCAACGGCAACGGCAGGTGCACCCTGGGTAACGGAGGCTGGTACTGCGTATGCCAGCTGGGCTGGAGGGGCAGCGGTTGCGACACGTCCATGGAGACGGCGTGCGGCGACGTCAAGGACAACGACGGAGGTAAGACGCGCGCTAAGATGCCGTGTACCCCGACGCCCTCGAACTCCGCATCAACTTTGGGGGAACAGTTTCTCAAGGACATCAATAGAGTTTTCAGAAACACTAATAATCCGTGGCAAATGATTTTACCGACCCCCGAGTCACGACTCGCCGACCACCCGCTTTGAGAATCGCCGCGCTAAGCGGCCCAGTGCGCTGACAGGCACACGCTCGGCGCCCCCAAGCCGGGACGTGACTTCCTGCGCCGCGCAACTCATTGTGGGGTCCAGGACTCCGCCAGCGTCCTTTTATTAAGGACGGACACTTTTTCTGACCCTCCCCCGTCACAGATTTCACACAAGAGTGCATTAAATTGCACAAATCTCCTCCTGAGACGCAACCTATTAATTTGCGTCCACCATTTGCTTTCCGTCTATAGCACAGGTGTGGAACTCCAGTCCTGGAGGGCCGGCATCCTGTATGTTTTCCGGTTTTCTTTCCCCAACACACCTGATTCAAATGATTAGCTCATTAGCAGGCTTTGCAAGAGCTTTAAAATGATCCCAATCATTTGAATCAGGTGTTTTTGAGGGAAAAGATTTGAAAACATGTAGGATACCGGCCCTCGAGGACTGGAGTTCCACACCTGTGGTCTATAGCTTTGGACACATTGGACTTCTAACTATCATTTTGAAAAATGAAATGAGAAATTGGCCACTGTAACTTCTGCTTTTGAGAAGCTTCCTTTGCGAAAGTCACGTGACCAAACTCAGGAAACAGGTGAGCTGTGATTGGATGTTAGAAACTGTGATGTCATTTTCAGTCAAGTTCAAGGGGCAAAATGTGGTTTTCAAAGGAAACTATGCGCATGGGAAATAATTAAATCAACAATTGAGAAATTGAGAAAATATAAATATGTATTTTAGAGTAGAAAACGGCTAAAGTATCACTTTACGTATCTGTGGTTGGTATCAGCAGTCTCCGTGAGTACCCGATACCATCAAATACGTGGTTATATAGTGGGCATTCACAAAAGTAGCATACATGATTGATTGTTAGCAACCATGATGTTATTTTCAGTCAACTTCAAGCGGTAAGATATGTTTTTAAAAGTGGTAAAATATGTTTTTTAAAAGGAATATATGGCCATGGGAAATAATTAAAGTAATTTTCGAGAAAATATTCATGTTTTTTAGCGCCGAAAATGGCTAAATAAGTAAAGTTTCACTCTAAGTATCTGTGGCAGGTATTGGCGGTCTCCGCAAGTATCAGATACTCAAGTAGCATACATGATTGATTGTTAGCAACCGTGATGTCATTTTCAGTCAACTTCAAGTAGCAAAATGTGTTTTTAAAGGTAATATATGGAAATGAGATATAATAAAATACACAAAGTAATTTTCAACAAAATATTGTCATTTTAGTGCTGAAAATGACTATATAAGTCAAGTATCACTTTAAGTATCTGCGGTAGGTATCGACATTCTCCACGAGTACCCGATAGCGTCCAATAAGTTCCGTTGTAAAGTGCGCATTCACTAAAGTAGCGCGCGTGATCGGTTGTTCTTGTCAGACGGCCTGGTGGACTGCATGGATCCGGACTGCTGCCTTCAAGCCACGTGTCACAGCACGCCGCTGTGCGTGGGCTCGCCGGACCCCCTGGACATCATCCAGGAGACGCAGGTGTCCTCGGGCAATCAGGGCAAGCCGCAGAGCTTCTACGAGCGGGTGCGCTTCCTGGTGGGCCGGGAGAGCACCCACGTGGTGCGCGGCGCGAGCCCCTTCGACCCCAAGTGAGTCACAGTGTTGTAAGCCATTTCAGGTGTTTAGCTCTTCAAAGTACTATTATCACAGATATTAATATTTTAAATGTCATTGGACTGGGCCGGAAACTGTTCACTTGCATTTCTGTTCGGGGGGGGAACCAAAATATATTGATTGGTTTTGGGGGCGAGGTATGATTTTGTAAATATTTAAAATGAAAACTTTGAATTGTTTAGTCGTACATTTGAAGCCAAATTTTTATTTGAGTATTTTTTTTTCAATATTCATATTTTTGAAAATCTACAGCATGTTAAGGCTGAAAGAGCAAGCAGGCCATTTTCAAGGGATATTAAAAAAAGCGAAAAATCGTCCTTTTTTTTTTATATAGTATTATGTTTTCGTATTTCTCTTCATGATATAAAGCAATTGCGTGTATATTTTGTTTGCAATAATTGTTTTGAAAAACATTTCTTGGTTAAATCAAATTTTAACCATATTAATTAAAAAAATATATATTTTCTTCAACCTGCATGCAGTAATTTATCCAATCCTTTTAAATTCACATCAAAGAAAAATCATTGAAAGAAGACACTAGGGAGCTGAAATTTCACCCAGATGGTGACTAAACATCAAATTTCAATATGGTACGACCACAAAGTTATCACACTAAAAAGAGTAGGCTAAAATACCGCCAAAATGACCCAAAAATGGAAAAAATGCCTTAAAAAAACGTCAATTTGTCACATATCAATATTTAGTATTATTGAAACGCACGTGTGTCTTCTGCCGACACATCGTATGGGCTCTTCGGAGACACGCCCATAGTTTCCCTACTTCCCAGCGCGCCATCTTTAAGACAGGAGACCCAAGCTACTTGTATTCATCTAAAAGCAATTACATACAATAAACAAGCCATCCAATAGGTTCCAATAG
Organism: Hippichthys cyanospilos; assembly: GCF_059441005.1. Classification (NCBI taxonomy): domain Eukaryota; kingdom Metazoa; phylum Chordata; class Actinopteri; order Syngnathiformes; family Syngnathidae; genus Hippichthys; species Hippichthys cyanospilos. The sequence continues at coordinate 2,528,695 of NC_142379.1, forward strand.
GCCGATAATGAATTGTTGCAAGTGTAGAAGTGTGGGCCCCGCAACGACTAAATGTCTGGAAATAACATTAGCCAGGAGCCCGCTTGTTGCTCCTTATTGCCTTCGCCGACTTATTTAGCACGTTATTGCTTAAGACAACGCCGCTATAAATAACTCCAGCAAAAGCCAGTGTCACAGGGGTGGGTTTTTTTTTTTTTCTTTTTTGGGGACGGGGGGGGGCAGCTGGGCGAAGTAATGGAGGGTGAAATGGGCAGCCGGCGGTGGTTGCGCACCGTTTGACGGATGACAGACGGATGATGATGGACAAACACGCAACGACGGCAACAAAAAAAAAAAAAATCCTCGGAGCAACGTGAACGGCATTCCGTATTCATGTATTGTGATTACTTTTACGGTAATCCATCTGAGGCCCGCTCCCAGAGGCGGGCGTACAACTTTGATATTCCACAGGAAGCCTGTCAGAGAACCCCCCCCCCAACACACACCCCGTCCCCTCCCCCCGTCTATTGTTCATTTTTAATCGCCGCTTCCGTCACCTTATTTGCATCCCTCTGTGGAAGTCGCTCGTGTTTTTTCCACTCGTGACAAAAACTGGTGACGTCTTTCCTCGCCAGACATGAAATTGCCCTCGGGGTAGCAGCCGTCGCACGTTGACCAAACTGGAGCCCTTTGCCGAAAAAAAAAAAAAAAAAAACGGGGCGACGGGGAGGGAAATTTTACAATGCAGCAGTTTTTCAAAGGTGATGCGCCATCTACTGTATATTGCAGTGTAAGACTGAAAAGATGGATATAGTGTCTCAATTTAATTCAATTTTACTCCAAATTTTCATCATTCAAATTTAGATAATTAATGTATGACTGAGAACAGCCATATTGTCCGTCTGATGCTATTTAGCGTTAGCATAAAGGAAAGAGAGATTGGTTATCTGCATTTTGATCATTGTAATTTAGGCTTTTTTTATTTGACGGCCAAGAAAACTTCAATTTACAACCGTGTTAACCTCTAAGTTTTTGTTTAAATTCGCAGTTAACCTTTTGTTTTGCAATTAAAACAAAGATTTTACATTTCGGTAGAAAACTCAGCATTATTTACTTATTTTCATTTGACATTTTATAACTGATGAAATTGCAAATTTTTTTGACCTTTGTGGAGTATTTTGACTGTTGTTTGGTCTTTTGCTTCCACATCTTTTTGCGGTATTTTAGCCAAGGGTTGGCGCACTCTCGTTTGATAAGTGGTCGTGCCATGCTGGAGCTCGACATGTCGTTACCATCTGGGTGAAATTTCAGCTCCCTAATGTCTTTTTCCAGTGCTTTTTCTTTGTTGTGAAATACCTTCGAGGTAAAGAGGATTGGACAAAATACGGCACAAGGTTAAAAAGTTTGGTGTCTAAAATTTCTTAATCTGAAAAAATGTTTGGGTTTGAATTTGTATTTTTTATTATTCTTTTCCTTTTTATGGATATAGACTCCCAAGAAATCAGGTACCAGCCTTTTTTGCTACCAATTTTACAACTTCAAAGTGCGAGCCCGAAAAATTTGCCCAAATTCGCAGCTTCAACCTAAAATGGCCGACTTCCTGTTCCATTTCAGCTCCAAGTTCTTGAGACTTTTTCATTTCTCCCGCTACGATCGACTCATCTAACCCAATTCCGTCTCAGGCAGAAAAACTGACATTGGGGGCGAATTTTTCATTCCACGGGGGCTGGAAAATTTCAGGGATTTCGTTTTTAGTTGTTTGCATCCGATGGGCAATATCTTGTAGCGCTAGGCAGGAATTTCTTTTCCCCTTCGGTTATGTCGCAGTTCCCATTACCCAGCGGTTAAAAAGCGGGCATTCACGCTTCCATCAGACACCCCGACGTTTCTTTGTGTCACGCGTGCGTACGAGAAACACGGCGACACCGGCCCCCCTCGCCCCGACTCCCGCGTTGACATTTTCTCCGGCTGTCAACAAGCACTCAGCGTTTGCTCTCCACCGGACGAGCGGGGAAGAAAAAAGAAGTAGCAGCAGAAGCGGTGGCCATAAATAAGTAAAAAGTGGAGAATCCAGAGATGAGCTGCGAGAATGGAGGCTCACCTAAAAATATCGGTGACAATCTATTATTCATGCCTGGTGTTCGTTTCCTCCGCGCCCCCGCCGACAGAAGTGAGCGCTTATGACAGCCCGTCCGGGGGCTTCAGATGGGCTCCCGGCACCTTTCCTGATACGGCCGGTCAGCCGATCATCTTTCCATTGATCCCACTTAACCGCTTCCTCGTAGACATGTCGGAGCTTGCCGCCCTCTGATGTTTGCCACCGCAAGAAGCTGCAGAGGTGTCACCCAATAAAGCGACTGCCACTGCATAAAAGCTCCTCGCTCTCTCCGGTGTGACACGCGATACAAGAGAGGCCCCGGCGGCGGCCGCGGATGCCGGATGGAATAGTAAACAGGGTTGGCACAGAGTGATGTACTGCAAAAACTGAGATTAACGCCGCTAGAACCAGGAATTAAATCGGGAATATTCTGGATCTGGTTGTCAAATCGGAAATGAAACGCCTGCTGTTCTGGCCCGCTTGTTATGTAGTCAAACACAAGACTTAAATCTTTGCAGGTTGAGAACAGGACAAGACCAAGACTTTAGGAGGTTGGGACCGGGACACGAACAAGACTTTTGGAGGTTGTGGCCAGGACAAGACCGAGGTTTTTGTAGGTTTTGACAAGGACAAGACTTTTGAGGTTTTGACTGGGGCAAGGTCAAGATGTTCTCAAAACGAGAGCATATCGAAAGGTTGAGAATGGGACAAGAACAAAACTTTTGGAGATCAAGACAAAAAGAAAATGCTTTTAGGGGTCTAAACCAGGACAAAACCAAAACCTTTGAGGTTGTGATTGGGATAAGATGTCAAGATGTTGTCAAGACGAAAGGCTGTTGAGCCAAAGACATAACCAAACTTTTGGAGGTTGAGAACGGGACAAGACCAATACTTAAGGAGTTTGGGACCAAGACAAGACCAAGAGTTTTGGAGGTTCTGACTAGGACAACAGCAAGACTTTTGGGGTTATGTTTGAGGCAAGATCAAGATTCTCAAAACTAGAAGGTATCGAAACAAACACAAGAGCCAAACCTTTGCAGGTTGAGCACGGGACAAAACCAAGACTTATGGAGGCTTGGACTGGGACAAGAACAAGACTTTTGGGGGTTGAGAACAGGACAAGATCAGCACTTGAGGTGGTGACTTTTGACAAAGACCAGAACTCATATGGACTTCTACAAGAAAATCCTGATGGACAATCATGACCATTTTTTGTCAACCATCGCTCACCCCCTCCCTCCCAGGTAGACGCTCCCCCATTGGCTCCCCCGTCTGCATGCCCCTATTTAAACTCGTTTTCGTTGTAGTTTTCAGCGGGACGCATCAGAATTGTCGGATACCGGATGGAATCGTAAACAGGGACCGCAATCGGGAGAGAGCGATGCCCAACAGAGACGTTATTAGCGTTAGGCCATTACTGCCTCTTGTTTTGTTTCTTCTCCGCGGGCTCTAGTAAACTCCTTTTTTCACCATTGTAATAAGCCGGCGTCTGTGTGTATTATACGCCGGCAAGGCCCTCTTGAAATTGCTTCATTTCTTTCACGGTTATTATTGCCGAGCCAAATCTATTGCCAATTTGAGAATTTTCCCATGTTCAATTTATTTAATAAAACAGACATCAGCCCCCAAAGCCAGTTTAACATTGCCGCGTCAAATATGGTAGACATGTCTGCCGTGAGAAGACACGAGATAATATCTCATAAACCCAAGCCCCCAAAAGTCATTTTCGGCTTTGTACAGGAGTCTTTCAAAGACTCTTAACTCAAATCCTGAGGGTCACATCTTACCCAACTCAGCATAATCCTGCCCATAACGTATTTGTGATCAGCGATCAAATACCGTATTTTCCGCACTATAAGACGCACCTAAAAGCCTTATAAAATATAAAAGTTGACGGTGCGCCTTATAATCCAGTGCGCCTTATATATGGGTCATATCATGTGCTGACTGCATAAACTGCTGACTTCTCTGATCATTGAGTACATTCCTTTGAGCGCAACTCCATCTAGTGGATGCATAATAGAATGCAAATGCAGCCGCAGCCACCACTGTAGCTTTGATTCCATGAGCCTTATAATCTGGTGCGCCTTATATACGGATTGAAAAAAAGGGTAATTTGTTGAAGGTGCACTTTATAATCTGGTGCGCCTTATATACAGATTGAAAAAAAGGACATTTTTGAAGGTGCACCTTATAGTGCAGAAAATGCGATGTTTTAGGTGGCCTAGAGTTAATAAGCCCGCAAAAAAAGTCTGAAAATATCATAGCCTAAAAGAGACTGTTAGCCTTTTTTTTTTTTATATACTGTAGATCTCAACCACAAGACCTGATCTTGACCATTGACAGGTATAGAAGTCAAATATTTTAGGTGGGCTAGAATTATAAGACCCACAAAAAAGTCTGAAAAAAACATAGCCAAAAGAAGCACAGAGTCAGACATTTTAGCTTGAAGTAGTTTTTTTGCCATAGATCTCAACCACAAGACCTGATCTTGACCATTGACGGGTATAGAAGTCAAATATTTTAGGTGGGCTAGAATTATAAGACCCACAAAAAAGTCTGAAAAATGTCTGCTTCTTTTGCCATAGATCTCAATTTGAGACCTGATCTTGACCAAATATTTCACTATCATATTCTCTAGACCTATCTGTCCTGAGTAGACCCAAAACATATCCTCAAGAACCCATGCCTCAAAACACTCTGGACGTCTACCATTTTGTTTTGAAGTGGCCATTTTGGGCTCATTTTGCCCATTTCAACTTCAAAGACAAACTCACTGCATTCCATTATACCCAAGCAGCTCTTGGATCAGGCGGCCCAAATTGCCGCCTCTCGAGTTTACGTTCATTACCACGGCCCGTGTGTGCGCGTCGCGCCGGAGATAACGTACAAAAAGTCCCCCTGCGACTTCAACATGATCCTCCACGCTCCCTCGCCGTTTCCTTTCCCGGGCTCTGTTTGATGTCAATATTTAAATCATTTGTCTTGACAAGGAGAAGGAGAAGAAGGGATCATCTCTCGGTAGGAGAAGGGAAGGCGATAGTTCCACTTTCGCGCACCCTGAAAGAAAACCCGCTACCATCGCCTTCTTCAAACAAAATAAAGCGCCGGCGTGAATAATGACGGCGCGACAGCGCCCGGGTTAACTCTGGCGGTAATTCTGTGCAAATACAGCCGCTTTGGATATATTTGCGCCGGCTATCGGCTCGCTTTGTTTACCGGACAGCGGTTGGACGGCCAAGGTCTGCTGAAGGAGAGCCGGTCTAATTAACATAGAGGCCGGTTCCTGGGGAACGCCGTCGTAGCAGGTGAATGATCTTGCCTCTGGTAAGGACATGTTGAGGGCGACCGCTAACACGCCAGTGTTAATTGTTTCCGCCGTGTGGCAATATTTAAGACCTACATCTATTAAAAATAGCCTTTCGTCCAGGGAGTGTTGCGTTTTGGGCGAAAACAATGGCGGACCAACCAAAGGGGTACGACCGGGTCAGAATTCATCAAGGGAGACGTGATATTTGGATGACTGCCCGCAAGAGTTGGCAAATGCGCTCACATTCTCTTCTGCCGTGTAGAAGTACAGATACTTGGGTAAAAAAAAATGTCTTTGGTAAGAATAGGTGCTCTGATTTCACACAAAAGTTTAGCATATAGCTTCAAGCTAGCAGGAGGTAAATGTACCCAGATAAGACCAAGACTTTTGAAGTTGTGACTGGCTATCAGTCTGCCAGCTAGATTAGCATAGAGCTTCAAGCTAGCTGGTTGTAGATAAACCGGGATAAGTTTTTTGAGGTTGTGACTGGAACAGGGTGAAGATGTTATCAAGACTAGATGGTATTGAGACAAACACAACTTCTGAACATTCGGAGGTTGAGTACTGGACAAGACCAAAACTTTTGGAGATAGAGACAAGAGAAATTGTTTTGGAGGTTGATACCAGGACAAGACCAAAAATTTTGAGGTTGCGACTGGGACAAGATCAAGATGTTTTCAAGAATAGAGGATATTGGGTCTCTGGTATGAGTTGAAGTACTGATTCAATATGCGAAAGTTTGCAGTTGTAAAATCAAGATTAGCATACAACTTCAAGCTAGCAGGAGGTAGACGTACAGATACTTGGGTAAACAATGTCTCTGATAAGCGTATAAGTACTCAACGCAAAGTTTGCAGTTTCAAAACTGCTCGCAAGATTAGCATATAGCTTGTAGCTAGCAATAGGTAGACATCTGATA
>NC_142379.1:2870000-2890000 GCF_059441005.1 Hippichthys cyanospilos
TAGCCTCATATACTATTTTTGTACGAAAAAAATCGGGTCAAAATTTCCCTTGGGGGTTAAACAAACTACACTAATAAGCCTCCGCTACAGACTTTTGGATAGCGTCTAGGACATTTAAGGGGGTACACATTATTTCTTCACTTGATTTATTTGCGTGCAGCTGACGTGCCAATTAGCACGATTAGCACAATTAGCACAGTGGCCGCGCCCGCCTTGGGAAGGGTTCCCCGATTAAGGCTCGGCATGGACTCTGCCGCCGGTGAGAGATGGCTTCCACACGCTCGATTAAGATCCCCGTATTGCCTAGCAGCTACCCGGGTATTTTTCTTCCTCCTCCGAGAAACATCCGTCTCCGGAGCGCGGCCCGCTGTTATAACAAGGCGCCCCTCTCCCGCCGATCGCTCGCCGTTCCGCCGGCCCCCCCGAGGCCCGACGAGCGGCTGCCAGGATTTGTGGAGTTTGATTCCCCTCGGGGTCAGTTAAACTCAGAAGTGAGTGGGCCGCTGCACGGCAATTTGGGGGAAAGGTTCCAAAACGTTTCGGGGCGCGAGCGAAAGGGAGCGGAGAGAGACCAAACTCTCTGAACCGCCGCCATTTTTTTTCTCGGGATGAAAAAAAGCGACGTTCCCACTTTGATCCATCCGTCCCGCCATCCGTTTTCTACGGCGTTTGCAGCTCAGAAGTTGGAATCTTTCCCGGCTGACTGTGCCGTGGAAGGTCAATCGCAGCTCGGGCTGCAGCTATTAAATATTTTTATAGTCTACAGAAAATTCTATCAAATAATCCTGTGTTCAGATAAAAATCAAAAATATATATGTTCCTTGTTAACTCATTCAATGCATATTTTCACGTTTTTTAAGAGTCCGGACGTTCAATCGCAGGTACTTAAGTGTTAAATCGATACTTAAGTACATTCATTTCCAGATATTTAACTCATTCGATGCCAGGGACGTATTTTCACGTTTTTTTAATAGTCCGGACATTAAGTCCCAGATACTCAAGCCTTATATTGATACTTAAGTACTTGAAGGACATTGACTTCCAGATATTTAAGAATTAAATCGATACTTAAGTACATTCATTTCCAGATATTTAACTCATTCGATGCCAGGGACGTATTTTCACGTTTTTTTAATAGTCCGGACATTAAGTCCCAGATACTCAAGCCTTATATTGATACTTAAGTACTTGAAGGACATTGACTTCCAGATATTTAAGAATTAAATCGATACTTAAGTACATTCATTTGCAGATATTTAACTCATTCGATGCCAGGGACGTATTTTCACGTTTTTTTTAATAGTCCGGACATTAAGTCCCAGATACTCAAGCGTTATATTGATACTTAAGTACTTGAAGGACATTGACTTCCAGATATTTAAGAATTAAATCGATACTTAAGTACATTCATTTCCAGATATTTAACTCATTCGATGCCAGGGACGTATTTTCACGTTTCTTTAAGAGTACGGACATTAAGTCCCAGATACTCAAGCGTTATATTGATGCTTAAGTACGTGAAGGACATTAACTTCCAGGTATTTAAAAATTAAATCGATACTTAAGTACATTCATTTCCAGATATTTAACTCATTCGATGCCAGGGACGTATTTTCACGTTTTTTTAATAGTCCGGACATTAAGTCCCAGATGCTTAAGTGTTAAATTGATACTTAAGTACGTTAAGGACATTCATTTCCATATATTTAAGAATTCAATCGATACTTGAGTACGTTAGGGACATTAATTTCCAGATATTTAACTCATTCGATGCCAGGGACGTTTTTTCACATTTTTTAACAGTCCGGACGTTAAGTCCCAGATACTTAAGTTTTAAATTGATACTTAAGTACGTGAAGGACATTAACTTCGAGATAGTTGAGAATTAAATCGGTACTTGAGCATATGGGATCGAACGTCCGGACTCTTACAATACGTGAAATTACGTCTCTGGCATTGAATGTCTGGAGTCTTAGAAAAAAATGTGAAAATACGTCCCTGGCATTGAACGGGTTAAAGAACAAATATGAATATATTTAACAAATACGAATGAACAAATAACATGAGAATAAAGTGTTCATTCTTGGACATTTTTAATCTGACGATCCGAACGACAACGCGAGTCAACAACGCCGGCCGGGGGGAGTTGTATTCCAAGGCCGGCAGTTTTGTTCTCGAGCGCAACACGATGTCGCCGCGAATCACGGTCATCATTTTTGCACTCGGGTTTTCGGTCTCCTTCGAGGCCCGGATGAAAACGGAAGGTCGTCCTCTAACTTCATTCCCCGCGCAATTCTAAGGACCGGCGCTTCCGTAAGAGTCCGCGTCGAAACGCCATCCGTCTCAACTAAGTGGAAATGGCTTTCCGACGGAAAGTTATCAAGCAGAATTGAGTTTATTGAGGAGAGCGCCAGGCGCAGCTGCCGCCGGCGGAATTTTCCGTCCCCGGCGGAATTTTCCGTCCCCGGCGCCGCCGTGTTTGGGAAGTAACTCGGCGTAATGAGCGACGCTGATTGGAATCTAGGTAAACGCCGATGAGCTTTTCGGTGATTTATTTTTGATTAGGGACACCCAATGACAGACAGCCATGAATAATTCATGCCGACTAATTATAAACATAATGAAGTGTGTGATGCGAGATCATTTTTGCGCTAAAGCCAATGACTTCTGCGGGGAAGATTGGAAATGTGTCGCGGCGTGTTTTTGTTTTGTTTGTTTAAATTTGCTCGAATTAACAATAAATCTTCGTTTCGGTTTTGGGCCGGGATGTCCGCCAAGTCTTAAACTTGTCGCCTGTGAAATGAAGAAGTAAACTTCTGTATCCGAGGAACTGAATGCTATAACGTAAAAATAAACGAATGAAGAATGGACCTTTGACGTCGTTCGTTTTAAATGAGATCCTTCTTAGAGTCGTTCATTTGCGTCCCTTGTAGTGGACATTTTTGGTCTTTATTTTCACTCATTGGGGGTATTCTAGTAGAGTACATTTTAAACACAAAATCTGGCCCTATTTATTTCGCTCAATGATATGAATTTGCCCTCTAAAACAGAACCCGTGTCAACATGTATTTTTTTTGTAAGTGATCAGTAGGAACGGCAACTATCTGGTTGTCAGCATCAAAGTATGTAGTCATTTACAACCATCACATCAATCTGCCCCCATACATTTTGCTCAATGAGATGAATTTGCCCTCTAAAACAGAATCCGTGAGTAAACATGTATTTTTTTTTTTGTAAGTGATCAGTAGGAACGGCAACTGGTTGTCAGCATCAAAGTATGCAGGCATTTACAACCGTCACACCAATATACCCCCATAAATTTTGCTCAGTGAGACGAATTTGCCCTCTGAAACAGCACTCGTGAGTCAACATGTTTTTTTTTGTTTTTTTTTAAAGTGATCAGTAGGAACGGCAACTGTTTGGTTGTTAGCATCAAAGTGTGCAGAGTCATTTACGTCACGTCAGCCTATATGGAGCACTTGAGCACTGTTAGCTAGCTGCTAAGTCATCAACCAGTAAAAAAAAATGGTAATGGGTATCGTATATTAGCTTAATCAGTAATTTGTTAGCATTCTGAGTTGGCAGTAGCTGTTGTTAGTACGCACCAGGAGCAACAGCCGTAATAAAAAGACGAGTCAAACTTTTACATCGCTAATCGCTGCTGGGAATAACTTCAAAACAAAAGCAAACCAGTGCATTCGTGTCCATATATAATTTGGTAAACAGAACTAAATTTTGAAGTTGTTAGCGCATAAACCATTGTTGCTATGACTAGATTGACGTATTTTCCAACATTTAAACTAATAAGCAAGTAAATGGACCAAGACAAAAATGCCTCAAGCATTCGTGTACTCGAATTCCTCCAAGACCCACTCAGTGACAACTTAACTGTTGTATTCTTTGACCTGGATTTGCTAGCAACAAAAACGTTAGCTCCCACTAAAAATTGAAACAATCCATCGATGGGAGACAATTTACCCGTCATGAAAAACATCAGCTGGCGTAAAACAAACCAAGCATCCTCGGCCCACGCAAACGTAGCCTCCCCGGAGGGGGTCGAAATAACTTTTCAGCGTTTCCGACAGCTAGCGCAGCGCTAACTTTAGTAAGTGTGCTAAGTGCTTTTGGAATGCACTCTCTGTGGACTCTCCCTCCTGGCAGACGACTATTACAATGTCATTTATTTTCCGCGCCGATATAACCTTGTCCCGCTCCGTTCGTTCATTCAACACGGAGACGGGAAACACACACAACGCATACATTAGGCCTCATCCCTAAGGGCGGATACGCCGACCGTCTAATACACACACGCGCTTCTCCCCGCTCTCTTAACATCCCGCCTGAAGAAGTCATGTAATGGAATAAAGACGTTTAAAGAGGACAGGAAAACACTGGGAATATTAACTGAGCGGTGATGAGCTGTGCCGTTTTTTTTGGTGCTTTTTTTCTTCCGAATATTATTTTATCAGGCGCCGCAGCAAATATCCAGTGTTTATTTGCACGCTATGTCCTTGTTTACTTACTTGCCCAGCGCGAAGCACTCCAGTCTTACGGTGACGCCCCTGGCAGCCAGAACGGAGGCGGGGAAGTGCACCTCAATTTTGGGCTCGTATTCACCCATGACACCTGGAAAAGGTTAAAGGAAAAAAAAAAACGTGGTCATTAAGATATTGGCTGTTCCAAATAACTCCCAATCCACAATGGAGTGCCTTATATTGTGAGTAGGGGTTGCCATTTTATAATAAGAATACTAAGAAAAATCAGGTATATGGCTAGAAAAATATTAAAAGTGTTTTTTTTTATGAATAAAAAAGACCAAAAAAAATTCTGATGAGGATAATTGGCGTTAAATTTAAATGTAAACTGTGCAGAATATGTTTCAATCTAGAAACCGAGATTTGGTTTATGACGTAAGAGAGACGAGTATAAATGAATGACTGGCTGGCTTTGTTTGTTTTGTTTTGTCTCGTATTGCGTAATGCCTTGCTGAATAAAAGCGGGCGACTGTGCTCTGACGGCTCTGAAGCGAACACGAGAGTGGGAGCTTCGTCGTCCCTTGCTAGCAAGAAAAGTCAATCTTGCCTGGTTTGAGTTACTATTTTACAGCCTAGTCTGGGTTCGTCTTAGTCTTTCTAGACCTATGATTGTATTTAAAGCATACTGTTGGTCGTTAAGAACACATTTATTTGCAAGTTTTTGAACTTTATAATCATTTAATTTATACATTTTGAATGAAAAACGGTCTAAATCTTACACAGTGCGGGCCACTTAAAATGATGTGGCGGGCCGGATTTGGCCCTCGGGCCTTGAGTTTGACACCTTGGAATTTAAGCTTCAGTCCTCTTACTTGATATCGTTTACAACGATCGTGTAAAAGAAAAAAATAGCAGATTGTTGATGTTGCCTTCCTTCAGCAACTGCAAAGATGCGCCGCACACGTCCACATCAAGTGCGCCATCTGCCTTATCTTCCAACCATCCACTCCCTCTTTTCACACTTTATTAAACGTGGGCGGCGACACGAGCATAAAAGAGAAGAATCGCATTTCCTCTTTATCTCCACACCGTCTTCTTCTTTTTTTTTTTGTGCGCGGTGTTTATTTTAAGAAGGTTAATAGACGTCGGCACACGCTGCGGCTCTTTGGCAGAGGGAGCGCATTAACAACGGAGCGAGTTAGCCGTGTTAAATGGAAGCCGAGGAACCGGTCATTAAGATGATGTACCTACACAATGTGCCAACGTAGGCCGGGATAAGCAATCTGCTCGACAATCCGCGTCACGAGGACATGAGCCGCTATCGCTGCGGCGGTGACATGACTAACGGCGCGCCTCCTCCGCTCGCGCGAGAAGACCGAGCCTCCTTTTATTTGTTCTTGCGCTTAAGGCGGCCATTAATATCCATTGGACCGTCGTGTCACGGCGTACGGCCCACCGGCTGATTCGGGGAAAGAAAACAATAAAGACGACAAATTATTAGTTTGGTTTTGGAAAGTAAATCCCACCAGTTTAGTTGGAATTTTTTTTTACGTCAGTTTCGCCTCGGTTTTTAAATCATTCAGTGCTCAAAACACTTTTTTTCAATTCCAAGATTACAAGTACTTACTTTAAGTAATTAAATAGTAATCGATTATTTTAGGTCGATTATTAGGCGGCCATTAATATCCATTGGACCGTCGTGTCACGGCGTACGGCCCACCGGCTGATTCGGGGAAAGAAAACAATAAAGACGACAAATTATTAGTTTGGTTTTGGAAAGTAAATCCCACCAGTTTAGTTGGAATTTTTTTTTACGTCAGTTTCGCCTCGGTTTTTAAATCATTCAGTGCTCAAAACACTTTTTTTCAATTCCAAGATTACAAGTACTTACTTTAAGTAATTAAATAGTAATCGATTATTTTAGGTCGATTATTAGGCGGCCATTAATATCCATTGGACCGTCGTGTCACGGCGTACGGCCCACCGGCTGATTCGGGGAAAGAAAACAATAAAGACGACAAATTATTAGTTTGGTTTTGGAAAGTAAATCCCACCAGTTTAGTTGGAATTTTTTTTTACGTCAGTTTCGCCTCGGTTTTTAAATCATTCAGTGCTCAAAACACTTTTTTTCAATTCCAAGATTACAAGTACTTACTTTAAGTAATTAAATAGTAATCGATTATTTTAGGTCGATTATTAGGCGGCCATTAATATCCATTGGACCGTCGTGTCACGGCGTACGGCCCACCGGCTGATTCGGGGAAAGAAAACAATAAAGACGACAAATTATTAGTTTGGTTGTGGAAAGTAAATCCCACCAGTTTAGTTGGAATTTTTTTTTACGTCAGTTTCGCCTCGGTTTTTAAATCATTCAGTGCTCAAAACACTTTTTTTCAATTCCAAGATTACAAGTACTTACTTTAAGTAATTAAATAGTAATCGATTATTTTAGGTCGATTATTAGGCGGCCATTAATATCCATTGGACCGTCGTGTCACGGCGTACGGCCCACCGGCTGATTCGGGGAAAGAAAACAATAAAGACGACAAATTATTGGTTTGGTTTTGGTAAGTAAATCCCACCAGTTTAGTTGGAATTTTTTTTTACGTCAGTTTCGCCTCGGTTTTTAAATCATTCAGTGCTCAAAACGCTTTATTTTTTCAATTCCAAGATGACACGTACTTTAAGTACTTAAATAGTAATCGATTATTTTAGGTCAGGGGTGTCAAACTCATTTTTATCATGGGCCACGATTTACAATCTTTCCAGAGGGCTGGAAAGATTGTAAAGTCAAATCAAATTTCGTCACGTACTGAGCTAGTTTTGGTATCAGGGGCCATCAAAAACTGTTCAAAAAAGAGATTGATAATGGGAAAATGTCTTATTTTATCCAGAAACCTGAAGTCAAATCATAATTTTGCGGACCACATAAAATAACATGGCGGGCCGGATCTGGCCCCCGGGCCTTGAATTTGACACCCTTTGTGCGGTATATTGCCCATTTTTTGGTCATTTACTTCCACAGCATTCTTGAAGTATTTTTGAAGTCTTTTAGCCAAAGGATGACACAGAATTCTGAGATGTCACAATCTGGGTGAAATTTCAGCTCCCGAGTGTCTTCTTTCAATGCTTTCACTTTGATCTGAAATGCCTTTCACGTAATGCTCAAAGGATTGGACAAAATACCGCACAAGGGTTAAGTACAAGAGTAATCAATTACTTTATGTACTTAAGCACTATGGTAGTTGATTACTTTATATACTTAATGTAGTACAGATTATTTATAGAACTTGAGTATCTAAAGCAATCCATAATTGACCTTAAAGTAAATGTTACTTCTGTACATTAGTATCGAAAGTATTCTCTTCATACTTGATTACCTAAGGTATCAAATTACTTTAGTAATTGATTACTTGGGTAATGTAAAGTGTTGTATAAGTAAAATAAAGTGTTTAAGTATTCAATCACGGAAAATAATGAAATACTTTAGCACTCAACTACCCGAGGTAATCAATTATTCAAGTGCTTTAGTATCTAAAGTAATCAATTACTTTCAAACTTAATTACTTAAAATACTGAAATACTTCAGCACTTGACTATGTTAAGTAATCGATTACCGAAAGCAATCCTTAACCATGGAGTAATCAATTACTTCAGTGCTTAAGTACTTAAATGCATTAGTCTAGTTTCTGATGATCTTAAGCAGACAAATAATTCACCAACTGATTTAAATAAAGTCATAATTTACTTAATTACTGAAAAAAAAAAAAATCAATGACTTTAGCACTCAAATAGCTAAAGTTATCAATGACTTTAGGACTTAATTACCTAAAGTGATTTAAGTACAGAATTGCATAAGTAATGTAATTTTAATTAATGTATTTATTTATTATTTTTTTTTAGAACGTAATCCATTCAGCAGCAATCATTTTTGACACTCTTTTAGACGATAATTGTAAAAAAAATTGCTAAAAATGGCTTTGGGATTGAATGAGGTAATATCGGCGATCCCATGTTTTTTTCATGCGCGACTATTAAAATTTCATTCAGTGCATTCATGGCCACAAAATATGGAGTAATAAATGTGAAATGTTTCATTTCTTGACTTTATCATATCGGGGGGAAAAAAAATAAAAAAAAAAAATCACTAATTCAATCTCACACCCTCATCCTTGATAGAAATAAAAGAAATAATGCGCAGAGAATGTCTGAGGCTCGAACATTACCAGCCGTCATCGTGGCGGCGCTTTCAAGTCTGCGGTCAGATTGAACAAGGTCGAAATGCTTTCTTCTCCTCTTTGGCTTTGTTCTACTTTGAAATGAAGAAGATGGCGATGAAAAGGCACGCCGTGAATATTACCTTATAGTTTCTATAGCCGTTGCGCCTCAGGTAAACGGCCTTTCACTTCTTTTCCATTCAGGTGGAAGGATAATGGCTGAAGCCATTAGTAAGCAGCATGGCGTTTTTGTCCCTTTTTTATGGTATTTTCCTGGTTTTGCGACAAAAAAACTGTCATGACCCCAGGGGCTTGGTTGTATTTGCGTTGTTTCGTCTCCATCTGCAGGGGTTTTTAGGTAATTGCATCCTTTTTTCTGTTGCCTTCACTTGACGGAGATGCTGGCTCGCTATTGGTCGGCCTCACTCGTTTCAAAATGGCGGAAGGGTAAAGCTTTGTTCGGTTGTTAAAGAAAGAAGTAAGAAGATGATTAATATGGAAAGGAAGCTGGATATACGAAGCTAGCCTCGTAACGCGGGGGCCCGCTACAGGGCGCTGCAAAGATAAGGTTCGTGGACACGCCCCCACTGGAGGCGGGATGCGAACTGACGATCAATGGCGTCTAGCGGCTTGTAATGGAGCCCAGATGCTTGTTTTGATTAAGAGCCTTGGTTACGGATGATAACCGTGAGCTGGGCATGTGGGCTTGTGCATGCACGCAAACACACACACACACACAAATATTGGAGTTTTCTATTGTAGTGGGGACAACGAATTTACATAATGCATTTCATAGTCCCTAACCCTAACCTTGACCGTTACAACAGAGTGCCTAATCCTAACCCTAACCCCAACCAAAATCCAATTCAAACCTATCCTCTAAAATCAAGTCTTGACCCCACAAAAGAGGTCCGCCAAACGGTCCCCACAATTCAAAGAGGTCCCCACAAAGACAGTTTGGTCCTCACCGAACACACACACACAAGTGCAGCTTCGGGGCGTATCCCGTGTAATCACTTTTAGTGAGACACAGATTGCACCGTGCGATTGGTCGCCACCCGTGACCGGCGCGCCAACATTTGGACCCGTCTGTGGCGAGTTGTGCCAACGCAATTTTCCCCGTTCTAAAAGCGGGATGAGCAATATGGCGGCAGGGGGTCACCGAGGGAGAGTGGGGGAGGGGCGGGCCAATGTGACTTGCCTTGCTTGGAAATCACGGGCTCTTATTTGTGAAATTGACCGCCGTGTTTGCTTTTCGCTTACGAGCGCAACGTATGATGTCGGTGCTTTTCGAACCGGGGAACTGCAAAATAAATTCAAGAAATTGTAGACGTATATATACATAAATATATTTAAAAAGAAAAGGAAAAATAGGTATTTGGGATTGAATGGGTTAAGAGCTAAGACTTAGCCAAGCCCCACGGATGATTTAGTAAAAGGTTAAAGCATCGGACTTTTTTTTTCTGCTGGAGGGCATCCAATAATGTCATCATTTAATAATGTCATCATGTAATGAAGATGCAAAGCGACGCGGGGCTCTGCTTTCCGGGCACCCGGGCCCTTTACCTGCACCGCCGGGGACCGCGTCAAAAAAAAAAAGCGTGGGTGCGCAGCAGAAACTTGGAAGCCACGAGGCAGGTCGATTCACGAAAAACGTTTTTTAAATACGGGTGACGCTTCGGGAGGTACGGAATATTTAAAAACAGATTTTCTGTATTAGCAAATTTAATTTATCGCTTTTCACTGCTGAACAAGTACAGTTGTCTTTTCAATTTAAGAGCAAATTAATTGGAACAGAACGTTTTGCTAAAAGGTCATGTAGTTGTTATATATGAATGCACCTTTTTGGGAAGATGAGTCAGAAACAAGATGACATTATATAATATTTCCTGTCCATAACATATGCAGTTATTATTAACAAAAATTGAATGTGTAATGCAGATTATAGCTATAATCTACTTTTGAACATGCATGTTTACAAATATATATATATATATATATATATATTTATATATATTTATATATATATATATATATATATATATATATATATATATATATTTTTTTTTTTTTTTTTTTTTTCCCCAATTCAGGGTGGCATTGTGCAGGACTGCCAACCACAAAAAAGGGAAAAATAAATCCTACACGCAATATATTAGAAGCTGCTGCATGCAATAAATAAAAATGGAAGGCTAACTTAATTGAAACATTTTTTTTTCCCCTTTCAAATGAATGTACACGTCCTTGGGGTGAGCAAGTGGAAATAGGGAAAAGTCTAAAGAGCGCGGAGGACGAGGAAAGAGGACGAGGACGAGGAGAGGACGAGGAGAGGACTCACCGTCCGTTCGGAGCGTGAGCGGCGTGGGCGGGCTGAGCACGCGGGCGTTGGTGGCCGTGTTCTTGAGCAGGCAGATGTAGCTGCCCACGTCCGACGGCTGCACCTTGGACACGTACAGGTTGCCCGTGGTCTGCGAGATGAAGCGCCGGCTGTCCTCGGCCACGAACGACGGGAACTCGTTCAGCACCCAGCTGTAGACGATCTCTGACCGACAGATAAGGAACGACAAAAACCGCGACCTTTAACTCCTCGATAAATATGACGATAAAGATTTGTACGTCTAAATTCCAGATTGCTCACTCAAGGCCTGATTGGCCCTTATTTATCGATAAGAATCGAACATTTTCACTGAACCCCGACATGGATAGCGCGTCCAGGGAAGAGTTCTCCATAACGTACGAGACGAAACCTTTCTGACGAAATTTAAAAATTATACAGTGTACATTGGGCCCCCGTGTTACGTTAAGTGCTACGTAGATATAATATACATGTTTACAATCGAAAAACATCATAAATAAAAAATATAGAAAGGATTTATTTACCTTTGAGTGGCGCTTGTCATGCCCATATTGTCTAGTAAGGGTAGCCTAGGCTAGGCTAGGCTAGGCTAGCTTCATATTTCTTGATTATCTCCAGCTTCGTCTCCAAATAAATCATCTTCTTACTTGTCTCTTTAACATCACTAGCCATCTTGGCTAACCCGTTCAACTTTGAATTAAGCAGTAAAATGCACTATAAATATGGTTTTGTAACCACTCACAATCGAGCAAAGCTTTACCGTTCCGCCATTTTGAAACGAGTGAGGCCGACCGATAGCAGACCAGCATCTCCGTCATGTGACGGCAACAGAAAATAAGTGCTTTTACCTAAAAACGCCTGCAGATGGAGATGAAACAACATAAATACAGCCAAGCCCCTAGGGTCATGACAGTTGTTTTTGTCGCAAAGCGGGGAAAATCCCATCAACAGGGTACGAATAACTCCGTATTCCACATCGCAACGTGAAAAAAACGTAAGCCAGGGACGCTGCAACCCGGGGTCCACTGTATTTTTTTTTTACATGTTCATGTACTGTACGATGTTCCCATTGGGAATTCTTACATCGAAAATACTACTTTAAAAATGCCTGCAAATTGAATTAATTGAAGTGTTAAATAAGACCGTAATCAAATGCTGGTGAACAAAATTAAAGCACGACAAGACAGAAGGCAGCCGAGCAACTAAAACGTACTAACGGAAGACCTTCATTACCTCGTTATGTGGCAAAGGACGTCTTTAATTCGTAGTTTACAGTCTGTTATCAGCATTACGCCGTTCGGTAATTGACTAAAAGTAAATGTCCCGTCGCAGATAAAGACACAGACGCCACTGTAAAAGGTTTTTTTTTTTTAAAAGAACAAAAAAACAACGGCAAAGGAACAGCAGATTTAAAAGGACCTTTGAATGTCATCATGGACATTTTGGCATGTGGATGTGAGTGGGAAACACGCCCAAAAAAGTACATGGAATAAAGTAGAATTGAAAAAGAAGTCATACAAATACAAATGGAAAAATAAAGAAAATGGTGAAAAATACAGAAAAGGATAAGGGACATTGACAAAAAAAATGAAAAAAAACTTTAGTGGGATTCACACTTGTCACAATTCTGATTTCATGAGAATGAAGTGAGAGTTCTGATTTTTAGGGGAAAAAAGTCATCAAGTGAGAATTGTGACTGTAAAGAAATAAGTCTAACTTTCATGTTAGAGTTCTGAGAATAAAGTCAGAATTCTCAATTTCAAGTGAAATTCTGACAATAAAACCAATAAAGTGAGGAATAATTCTAACAATAAAATTTGAATTCTGAAAGAGAAGTCTGAATTTTCATTTCTCATCTTCGAGGTTGGAAGTGAGAATTCTGACCACAAAGTCAGAATTTTGGCGAAACTCTTACTAAGAATTCTGACCAAAAGTGAGAATTTAAAGTGACTTTGAAGTCAGACATCTGAGGATAGTACTTCTGACCTAACAGAATTTTTCAGAATTTCCACTTTCAAAATCAGAATTCGGACTAATGTGAGGATTTAAAATGAATTTAAAATGAATGAAAATGAATGAAAATGAAAATGAATGAAAATACTGACTTGGAATTTTCACCAGTTCCTGAATTTTCACATTAAAGTGAGAATTCTGACTTCACTCTCAGAAATCTGACTATTCTCATTTTGACGCTCGGAAGTCAGAATTCGAAAATATGAATCTGAAAAATGAAGATCCTGCCCACTTTTTTGCCTCCTGGTCCCTCACTGGCCCTAATCCCGAATAAAATAATTATTATCTCATTCACTGCTAGCCCAATAAAAAAAAAAAAAAAACGTTTCGACGTTTATAGTCACCAACGAAAAAAAAAAGACAAAGCTAATTCAAGCTAATTCAAGCTAGCGCTACCGCGACACAAAGAGACGGCGACATAAATAAACGCTAAGCGGCGACTAATCAAAAGGACGGAAGACGCACAAAGTAGGACGCACTCCAGTTGCTTAGCTTCTCCTCCGTGAACGCACGCGGGGGGAAAAAGATGAAGCGGGCGACAAATTAATCTCCTGGACGTGGCCTGCCAG
Organism: Hippichthys cyanospilos; assembly: GCF_059441005.1. Taxonomy (NCBI): domain Eukaryota; kingdom Metazoa; phylum Chordata; class Actinopteri; order Syngnathiformes; family Syngnathidae; genus Hippichthys; species Hippichthys cyanospilos. The sequence goes on from NC_142379.1 coordinate 2,883,631, forward strand.
TATTTGCATGCGTTATCTGTCACCACTAGAGAGCGAGAGGAGCGCCCGGCCGCTCGCTTCAAAGCCAAACATATTTGAAAATGAATAAAGTGCCGTGTCAGCGTCGATCGCATCTGGAAACACTTGAACTCAATTGGGCGCTGGAAGCTTAACTAGGTGGCATTACGGCTTTAATCTACTAAAAGGACTATTTGATAAAGGGATGGCGGGAGGGATTACGCCGCCGCGTGCGCACGCGCGCGCTCCTTTTTGCTTGCTTGGTAAATCTTCCTGCTGAAAGTGCAATAAAAGTCTTGTCGCCGACATAATGCAAGGTCATGTGCCACCTTCCCTGATCGATATCGCGGTAAATCCGCACGGCTGACCGAAGCGCGCTAATTGAAGGTTTTCGTCACAATATTAGGTACGCCCGTTGAAGGCTTTTGGAGGTTTAGCGCAATGGATTTGGGAAACCTGCGCGGACGCCGTACAAGGAAAAGTTGATTCAATCGGGGCCGAAACGCTAGGAATCGAGTAATTTGAATACGTCAATTAAAAAAATAAAAAAACATGCTGGAGGAAATTCATTAGTGAACCGAATTCGTTCTTAAAACGTTGGTATAAAAATCAGCCGAAAAAAATGTATAAAAGTCAGTTTAATGGGCGTAAATGACTTAGAGTTGCCGTTCCCACTGATCACTTTTGAACCAACCAGGTTCACTCAATTGTTTGTTTCATTAGTGAACCGAATTCGTTCTTAAAATGTTGGTATAAAAATCAGCCGAAAAAAATGTATAAAAGTCAGTTTAATGGGCGTAAATGACTTAGAGTTGCCGTTCCCACTGATCACTTTTGAACGAACCAGGTTGACTCAATTGTTTGTTTCATTAGTGAACCGAATTCGTTCTTAAAATGTTGGTATAAAAATCAGCCGAAAAAAATGTATAAAAGTCAGTTTAATGGGCGTAAATGACTTAGAGTTGCCGTTCCCACTGATCACTTTTGAACGAACCAGGTTGACTCAATTGTTTGTTTCATTAGTGAACCGAATTCGTTCTTAAATTGTTGGTATAAAAATCAGCCGAAAAAAATGTATAAAAGTCAGTTTAATGGGCGTAAATGACTTGAGTTGCCGTTCCCACTGATCACTTTTGAACCAACCAGGTTCACTCAATTGTCTTGTTTTAGCGAGAAAAAAATCACATCAATTTGTTTCATAAATCAAATGGGAAGATATTTCTAAAATCTCACTCATTTTCTAGAGAATAAAACAGTCAGCTTTTACGCACAGTTTATATTCAACTTTAAAAAAAATTTGACTTAGCAGTAGTGGTAGAAGCAATTAAAAATCAAGGTCTGACCCAGATGGATTTTTATAGGCCAGGGCATTTTTATGGCGGAAAAAAATGCCACTCCGGCCAATTAAAAATAATAAACGAAATAAATTGCATTTGCTTCCTTCACATTTCGATAATTATTATTGACAATATTGGCGGGTGGACAAGTCCACACTTGAAAACGACCTTTTCAACAAATTTGATGACATATTTATAACAGCTTTCTTTTCTTCTATCCGACTGCAGCCTAGGGATGAAAACGAGAAGGGATAACAGTACAGCGACTCTATAAGCTTTTTTAATTCAAGATTTAATTAACTTCGCGTACGACGGTAGCTCGACATCCGTGGAGTCCATTCGAGGTCAACTCGTCCGTTTTGCACGCGGGGAAACTACGCAGCGCGTCTCACCGCAATTTACATGGTCCCATTAAAAGTGAAAACGCAAAACAAAATCCGCATGGCCGCACATCTTGCGTGTTCCTTGGACAGAAAATCACTGGCGCTGCATCATCTCCTGCTGTTATGGGCTGACTGCACTCAAAAGAAAGCGCAGCGTTCAAATAAAAGACTCCAGAGGTGTATTGACCTCACAGAGCGCGAGAGAGCGGCGCCGGTCGGCGGGCCGTTTGGTTCTAGGCCGAGCGGAGACGCCATTATCGATCATCGGCGTCTGAAAGATGATTTACCTTGGAAAAACAGGGAACTCCGACTGCGCTTCTGCGTAACTGTCAAAAATGCTTAAAAATGCTGTCACGAGATAAGTCAGTCGGAAAAAAAAAAACACGGGTACGCCAAGCGGATAAATAAGTAAAACGACGGCTTTTACCGAAAGAGGGAAAATGCCAGAAGAAGAAATGCCTACAAATGCATAAAAAAAGTGCATTATGTTTATTGGAGGTCCACAAGCACTTTTAGAAACCATTTTTTGCGTCCGATATTTTTTTTCCCAACGTATTTACCATTTTTATTAGACAACGTTTAGCGTTTATTTATTTGCTGAGTGATTATGGACAGTTAAGATTCTAGTCGATTTTAACTCATAACAAAACCAACAAACTTTAAAAAAAAAAATGCTGTGTGAAATGTATACTGATTTTAAGTTACTTTGAATACAATATTGACATAATAGTTTAAAAAAAAATATTAGACAAAAGGTGCATCGCAAACTAATTTTTGAACTGGCGATATTTTAAATAACAAAAACTGTAAAATGACCCTGAAAATGACAAAAAAAACACATGTATTTACATACGTAAAATAGATTTAAATTATATGAAAAATCAACATTTAACATTGCTTTTATTTAAGACTCATTAAGACTTTCCATTTTTAATATTTTTTTTGTCCTTGTTATAGTTTTCAACTATATTATCTCAAATTCAGTGTCAGCTATTTTCAAAGCCCTCTTCAGCCTAATTTTGGAAAAAAAAAATGAACGTTAGGACGCTATAAACACTCATAAATGTGTCTTTGAATGACCAGCCAATATAAGGCATTATGCTAATGAAGGATGCTTAAAAAAGAATTACGCTGACATGGTATCGAACATCGTCTAGCAGCTAATATTGCAGCGCAGCTTTAGACGCTAGCAGCATTAGCAGCTAGTAGCTCTCAATTACTCCATATAGGCTGGCGAGAGCTTTTCGTATAAACACAATTAAGCGACTCCAGTGGCAGTCGCCATTCCTACTGATCACTTTTGAAGAAACTATTTCCTCTAAAGTCCTCTCCACTACTTTGTTCCATAAACCAAGAGGAAAGAAATTTGTCAAAAATGCTATTAATGTTCCCGGAGTGGAAAATTGTCTGCGTCTACGTACAATTTTAATTTAGGTCCGAATTTGCCCGTCTTTTTTGAAGTCTTCTGTTTCGCTAGTTATTCCTAAACCAAGTAGATATGTTTTTTTTATATTGTTCCCGATAGCAAGTACCCGATTGGTGGACGGCTTCAGCCCTAATGATATCTAAAAAAAAAATTGCTTCTCAAAGTGGGAACAGAGGGCTGAAGAGCACTCGGCAAACGCTCCCACAGGTGCAGCGCGGCGGCGCATTGCGGCCGCCGTTTCCGAGTGACTCACTCTCGTTCACAAGAGCCGGCGTACATTAGAGGACAGCTCGGGCCAGATATGCTTTTATACATCCGGCAACGTTGCCTTTCCTTGCTAATGATCCTGCAAATTGCCTCTCTAGGATGTCGTGTTCTGCGGCACGCTCCGATGGGCCTCTGCCAGGGAATCGGAGCGGCGGGAAAAGGACAACTTAGCGTATCCGACGAAAATCAGAATTTAAACTATACAGGACCGTGGTCCGGATTAAGACTCTTGACAAATTGAGGATTTTAATCTTGCGCGGTTCTGTTTCTGGCCATTTCTAGTTTTCGGAAACGGTGCTCTTGTTTGCCTGCGTCCCTGCGTCCTACACGCGTAATGTTTGATAGGGTCGCATTCAAATCACGTGCGTCCATGGGAACTTGCCCAATTACGAGCATTTTTTTACAACTTCGTCTGCCACGTTGGTTTTGATCTCATAGGTTCATACCCGAGATCTCGTTGTCGTAAGAGTTTGTCTGCAGGAACTCGTTATGGCAAAAATGCCCGAAAAAGTGCTATCTTTACGCCCGAAACAACGACAATTTGGCAAAGGTTTTAGCATCAGTGGCAAGTCAAATAATACGCAATCGTGTAATAATGAGCCAGAAAGTAAAAAGCAAAAACGAAACGCTTCGGAAGATCGAGAAGAGGAACAAAACGCATTTTGATCACTCAAAGTAAAAAGTGGACTTTTCCACCAAAATGGACTACGTTATATCAGCGTTTACGATATGAAGATGATGGATGCCACACGTCAGCTCAGTCTATTATTTTAATACATTTTGCTGAGACATCTGTTGTTGGTTTTTGCTCCCGTCTTGTTAATACAGTTTGAACCTTAAGTCAAATAAAGTCAAGTTTATTTTTATAGCCCCGAATCTCCAGTATCAAATAGGTGAGGAGAAATCACACAGAACACCACAAATAAACAAACGTATCCCCTGAACAAAGCTATCAGATGAGGAAGAAAAAACTCAAAAACTCAAATGGGGAAAATAAGAAACCTTCAGAAGAGACCCTAACCAGAGACTTACTTTGTCCTTTTTATTGCGCAATTTTTGGGACTCCTAAAATTTCTGTTGGGACCCATAGCGTTTCAGTATAGCGAGACCAGGGGACCCAACAGTTTCCGGGGCTAAAATGAGCACTGTGACATCGTATATGGGGTCACGTTCTAGTTTTCGTCAACAAAAATCATCAAAACACGATTTCTTGCCAATCAAAGCGATCTCACCTGGAGAGTGCGGGGGCGGCATGCACATGAGGACGACGCCTTGGCCTTCTCGCACTGACACGGCGCCCCTGGTTTTTGTGCTGAACTCCCCGATGTCTGCAAAAAAAAAAACGTATAAGAAAAATCGTTACCAACAACACTGGCAAATATGATGTCCATCCATCCATTCATTTCGCGAGCCTCAAAATCCCTGAAAATTGACCAATATTACCAATAATTTGACCGATATTTATATAGAATTTGTCCATCTCAAAAAAAAATGTAAATCCTTGGGCAAAAGGTTGGGATAACAGCATGCTAGACAGATGCGCAACATTAAATTGTCACGCTTTTTTGCCTTCTAATACGGGCAGAGTAAGCCGTCAAGGTTTAATGATCCTTTCGAGGATTCACCTTGAAAAATATTGACTCCATATTTGGAATTCAGCTGCCTGTCTCGATGCAGAAACCACAAATATCCTCCTGAGATCAGGCCTATTCATTTCTGTCCACTGCTGTGTCCGTTACGTCCAAATGCAAGACGGAGTTATACAGGATGATTTTTCACTGGTGCACAAAATGAATCATGTATGAACATCACAAACCAGCGCACTTGATGAACTCGGAATAAATCGTGGAGGCTCCACCGAACCCCTGAGACCAAACCCTTAGGGGTCCATCAAACCCAGGTTAAAAATCACTGATATGGACCAAAAACTATGTCCCCTGCAGTGGACGTAAATGAATAAGTTGAGTCTCGGGAGGATCACATTAGACATCTTGGAAAAGGCCAGGATGTCCTCTACTGAAAACACTAGGACTTAGTGGGCTCGCTGGAATGAGTCAAAAGATATAGACCAAAAACGAATGTCCTCCACAGTGGACATAAATGAATAGGTCTCAGGAGGCTCATGAGACATCATTGGAAAGGCCAGGAGGCCCTCTACTGAGCGCATTAAGATTTAGAGATGTAACTCCAATAGGTCAAAAAATAAAGACCATAAACTAATGTCCCCCACAGTGGACACAAATGAATAGGCCCGGTCTCATCATGAGACAACATCGGAAAGGCCAGGAGGCCCCCTACTGAGCGCATTAGCAGTTAGAGATGTAACTCCAATAAGTCAAAAAATAAAGACCAAAAACTAATGTCCCCCACAGTGGACACAAATGAATAGGCTGGGTCACGGAAGGATCACATAAGACATCCTTGGAAAGATCGAGATGTCTTCATTCGGGCTCATTAGGACTTAGTAGGCTAGCTCAAAGCGAAATAGACAAAAAAAAAACATGTCCTCTACAGTGGACACAAATGAATAGGCTGGGTCACGGAAGGATCACATAAGACATCCTTGGAAAGACAAAAAAACAGACAAATGTCCTCTACAGTGGACACAAATGAATAGGCTGGGTCTGAAGAGACTATTCTTGTATGAGTAAGCTCGTCCTTGTGGTCCCGCAAAACTTCAAGGTGTCTTGCAATCTTGCCTCCCCCCGCTGATGCAAAACTCTTTAGCTCCCATCGATTTGTGTCCACATCGGACTCAACTTCCCGTGGCTCATCCGCCCGCCTGCCGTCCCCGCCCCAGAGACGCTTGATCCCCGCTAATCACGCCTCATTTGCTCCACGCGACGAGTATCGATCGGCGGCGCTAACGACCCCGCCGTCGCGGTCACGCTTGATTGACGAGCGGCCGTCAACTCCGCCCGTCTCGTAAATCCGCGCGTCGATCCCCGCTCATTGCTCAT